>NC_091169.1:21708367-21753367 GCF_040958095.1 Procambarus clarkii
CAAGGCATAACCAAGGCATAACCAAGGCATAACCAAGACATAACCAAGACATAACCAAAACATAACCAAGGCATAACCAAGGCATAACCAAGACATAACCAAGACATAACCAAGGCATAACTCTCTATTGCCAAACGATTTTCCTGGCATAAATGAGGTAACTGGCTCTGCCGCTAATTATGGCATAGTTTAAAATTGTCTCCTTGGCACTTATATGGTAACGAGGTCTCGTTAACCTTGTAAAGTGTGTAACAGGCTATCTGGTACACGCGCGCGCGCGCGCGCGTGTGTGTGTGTGTGTGTGTGTGTGTGTGTGTGTGTGTGTGTGTGTGTGTGTGTGTGTGTGTGTGTGTGTGTGGCAATATGAGGACTTGTTAAGGTGTTGTGGTTCTGAAGAATCTCGTTATCTCTTGTATACTACTTTGTCCCAAATGTCTCTGCTGTAACGAGCAGCTTTCATTGGTCTGTTATGATGGTTTCGATTGTGATATGATTTAGTAGCGAGTTAACTCGTTAACCGATGTTTATTTGTGAATTGACGTTAACTTGTACAGAAGGGTTTAACGTGTCTGTTAAATTGTAATGTTAACTTTAGTATTGCAGGATTTAATATGTAATAGAAATTTAACTCGTTCACCAGTTATTTGTATATATATATATATATATATATATATTTCTAAATCGTTAATTATTGTGTATTAGTGATTTATAGGAACGTGTGAGCAAAATTTTCGCTTCCATTTTCGAATGGAAAATTTACATGTGTGAGAAGTAGCACCAGATTTTTACACGCATTTTATTCTTTATTTTGTAGTTTGTTTAACAAATTTCGTGAGAGTTCACTTGTAAATGTTCAACAAAGTATATGACTAAACATAATTTTATTCCTACCTTTAACGAACTGTTTTTCCAACGAGTGCAGTTGGACGTTGTCTCGTTACGTTTAGTGTACTCACGATGAACTCGTTAGTCTTTAAATATGTAATTTGTGCTTTTAATTGCATATTTGCTTTTTCAGGTCAGTTTATATTTGTATAATTCCGGAGAAAAGTGGCGTTTATCAGTAATAACGACCAAGTCTGGGTCGTTATCCCAGCCTAAAGTGGGATAACTTCGTTAACCAGAAGCCCAGCCTGGGTCTGCGTCCCAGGCTGGGCTTCGGGAGGTTGACTACTCCTAGAACTCTCTCCAGGTAAACTCAAGGTATACTCCGGGTATACAATGAGAGTTCTGAGGTATCATTAGTCGATGCTGCAGGACCTAAACGTTTTCTAACCACTCACGGTTTCAGGTCTTGAAGACTGTCGCTCTCTATCTTAGGTCCTGAAAACTGTCACTCGCATTCTCAGGTCCTGAAGACTGTCACTCGCTCTCTCGGGCCCTGTGAAGACTATACCAGTCACCAGTCAGCGTCTCGGGGTCCTGTATATATATTTACACCAAGAGAAGTGTTGTTGACACATCAAACAGTCTCCTCTTTGTCTCTTGTCTTTGTCTCATTATTGGCTGGCCAGGCACCCTGCTGGCTCTGTTTATTCTCTCTTTCTCGCGGGACATTTTCCTGTTAGTGGTGTTGATTTTGTGTAGTGGTGGTGATGTGTAGTGGTGGTGATGTGTAGTGGTGGTGTTGTGTAGTGGTGGTGATGTGTAGTGGTGGTGGTGTTGTGTAGTGGTGATGTAGGTACAGTCGCTTGTATGCAGCGAGCAGGTAGAGGTCTGCCTCACATCACACCAATGAAAAATGGTGTAGATGCGAAAGTAGATCATAAAAACTGTTGCTCTTTGTCTGAAAAGATGATTCCTCTTGTCTCTAGTTGTGGACGTTCAGACCTAATAAATCCAGGTCATCTCTTAAGATGAACATGAACGTTGCAATGCAACGTCTTCAACACAAAGCTGATTAGATCAAGTGGTAGGTGCCGTCAAACAATGATGAGGATTACTTTGTTGTGTCATGTCGTCGGCTGTGTGACATGCAGAACAGCAGTAACGGCGTTAGTAGCAAAGATAATTTATGCAGTTCCCCAGACCTAGAATGTTGCACGTCCATTACAGTCACGCAAGCAATATTGTCCCCTGTTGCATTTCCGAGCAACACCTTCGACCTATTGTTAGTCTTGCATCCATAAGTCTGTTGGAGTCGTTCTTCTGATATTCCTGCCTCAAGTCACGTGGTCCCTGTGTGATAGATATGGCTTGAAATAGACTGAAACTAACATCGAACGCCGAGCATCTACGGTCGAGTCTACTGACTCTCCACGCAAGCAAATGACGTTCGTTGGTCCAATCACAAGCGAACTTGCTGGCACATGAGAAGGAATTTCGCCTCCCATTGGCTGCAATAGATGGCCTGTAGATGTGACGTCAGAACTTTTGAGTGGTTCAAAAATAATAGACTTGAATGTTGAATGCCCAAAATAATACACAACAAAGATAAAACCTTTGATGAGTATCGCATTCCAAACATGCAAACATTCTAAAAATATTGCATGGTGGTCCATCACGCTGGCTGTGGGAAGCTCTGGCTCTCAGGAATGATTAATAATATTGTTCTGTGGTATACTGATATTTGCTTCCCGACCAGGTTATCGTCCGTGGCATGTTCCCTGTATAGGTATCGTCCGTGGCTTGTTCCCTTTATAGGTATCGTCCGTGGTTTGTTCCCTTTATAGGTATCGTCCGTGGCTTGTTCCCTTTATAGGTATCGTCCGTGGCTTGTTCCCTTTATAGGTATCGTCCGTGGCTTGTTCCCTGTACAGGTATCGTCCGTGGCTTGTTCCCTGTATAGGTATCGTCCGTGGCTTGTTCCCTGTATAGGTATCGTCCGTGGGTTGTTCCCTTTCTAGGTATCGTCTGTGGCTTGTTCCCTGTATAGGTATCGTCCGTGGCTTGTTCCCTTTATAGGTATCGTCCGTGGTTTGTTCCCTTTATAGGTATCGTCCGTGGCTTGTTCCCTTTATAGGTATCGTCCGTGGCTTGTTCCCTTTATAGGTATCGTCCGTGGCTTGTTCCCTGTACAGGTATCGTCCGTGGCTTGTTCCCTGTATAGGTATCGTCCGTGGCTTGTTCCCTTTATAGGTATCGTCCGTGGCTTGTTCCCTTTATAGGTATCGTCCGTGGCTTGTTCCCTGTATAGGTATCGTCCGTGGCTTGTTCCCTGTATAGGTATCGTCCGTGGCTTGTTCCCTGTATAGGTATCGTTCATGGCTTGGACGTTACCCAGTCAGGGAGTATTACATTCCCTTAAGGGCAAATAATCAGTGGAAGTCAGTCTTAGGCCGTTCAAACCCCACAACACACAATCGCTGTCATTTCATAAGCGGTGTTTTCAACATTTCCTGAAGACGATGTGACGAAAATTACACGAGAAATTTCATAATGTATCCTCAAGACACATGTGTGTCCTGCAAGACACAAAGAGAGGGAATACTTAACCTCCGCTGTTACGATGTCTGTTGATCTTGATCAAAATCTAAATGTATCGAAATTAGAATCCCAAAGAAGACTTGGTTGGGGTTTATTATTGTTGTCATAGAAGAATACAGACGGCTTCCACTGGAATATTGGCGGGACAAAACAAGGTTCTGGTTCGAGGCGTGTGTGTGTGTGTGTGTCTCGGTCCCGTAACACGAGTAGAGACTGAGGGTACAGGAACCTGAGTTAGGACTCTGGGTAGCCCGTGGCAGGTCATTGTACGCGAGGAGGGGTGTGGATGGGGGGGTCGAACACCATTGGGCAAGCTTATGTTTCTCTCTGTCGATCGGACTCTGTTTACCCTTCTCGTGTTCCCTTGAGCTCTTTCTCTCTTGTTTCTCTCTCTCTCTCTCTCTCTCTCTCTCTCTCTCTCTCTCTCTCTCTCTCTCTCTCTCTCTCTCTCTCTCTCTCTCTCTCTCTCTCTCTCTCTCTCTCTCTTGTTTCTCTCTCTCTCTCTCTCTCTCTCTCTCTCTCTCTCTCTCTCTCTCTCTCTCTCTCTCTCTCTCTCTCTCTCTCTCTCTCTCATTCCCTCTATTATTCTGTGTGCGTCTTTCTCTCTGTCTCTTTCTCTGTCTCTCCGTCTCTCCGTCTCTCTCTCACTGAAGTTCATATTTATGTGTCCTCGGCTTGTGATGGAATAGAATTAATTCAGCTCATTCAGGAGCCCGACGGAGGCAGCAATGGTCCGAGTGTGCGGTGTTATGTTACCTTTATGTAACGCTTCTGTGGTTAGAGTTGCGTGTTACATAACGCTGGTGTGACCTTAAGTGGAGTTTGTGTTGCTGGTGTTACGTGTGAGAGATCGTTGTGTTGATGGTGTTACGTGAGAGAGACATCGTTGTGTTGATGGTGTTACGTGAGAGAGATTGTTGCTTGCATTATATACGATACTAGATGGGTATAGGTATAGTTAGGGGCACGTGGCTGGGCACAGGAGAAGGGGTACTGCTCTCCCCTAGTTGTGCTTACGGGTGATGAGCTGTGGCTCTTTGGTCCCGCCTCTCAACCACCAATCACTTGGTCTACAGGTTCCTGAATCTATTGGGGGTCCTTGTGCATTTGTAACTGTCTAAGGTGTACTGTGTAAATACTATGCAAGAAGGGTTCTGTGTAAATACTGTTTATACTGAACACAGCTCTGTATTACACCTATCGTGTTTCGTATTTTTTTTTTTAACGGGATCTGTATAACTTGTCTCTGGAAACATGTATCGCATATTTGGAAAATATGTATAGTGAAATGTATTTTTTGGTGTAGTGTGATCCGAATGATGTATTCTGTCTGGCGTGTTTTATATAGCATAATTTTTGTTCTTAATTTTTTGGTTTTCTTTCGCCAGTATGAATACTTTCAGAGAGGTGTATATAAACCCATTCTCGGTGTATATGTAAACTGTGAGTATACACGTCTAGTCCCGTAGTCCTGTATACGGGTTACTCATGCCCGTGCCACCTCTTGGATGGCTTAATCTTCATCAATCAATCAATCAATCAATCAATCAAGTCCTTGTTTATGTTTAGAACTTACTGGGTATAGTCAGTAAGTCATTGTGGTGGTGTTAATAACATTCCAGGGAACGATCAAGCTTAAAAGCCTGACGATAAAGCTTAAAAGCCTGACGATAAAGCTTAAAAGCCTGACGATAAAGCTTAAAAGCCTGACACATATACAAAAAAAAGTCTTGTGCTTTCAAGGTGCCTGGTAGCCTGGTGGATATCGCGCGGGACTCGTAATTCTGTGGCGCGGGTTCGATTCCCGCACGAGGCAGAAACAAATGGGCAAAGTTTCTTTCACCCTGAATGCCCCTGTTACCTAGCAGTAAATAGGTACCTGGGAATTAGTCAGCTGTCACGGGCTGCTTCCTGGGGGTGGAGGCCTGGTCGAGGACCGGGCCGCGGGGACACTAAAGCCCCGAAATCATCTCAAGATAATCTCAAGAAGAAAGGTAGAATGATCATATTTCATCATTAGATGCACATTGCTCTTGTAATTAGAGAGTGTTGCTCACCTGGCAGCCGCTTCTCTAAGGAATTTATCGTGAATTTGAGGGTGTGGGTGTCTGTGGGGAGCAGTGGTAGTGTGGGTGTCTGTGGGGCAACAGAGGCAGTGTGGGTGTGGTAGTGTGGGTGTCTGTGGGGAGCAGTGGTAGTGTGGGTGTCTGTGGGGCAACAGAGGCAGTGTGGGTGTGGTAGTGTGGGTGTCTGTGGGGAGCAGTGGTAGTGTGGGTGTCTGTGGGGCAACAGAGGCAGTGTGGGTGTGGTAGTGTGGGTGTCTGTGGGGAGCAGTGGTAGTGTGGGTGTCTGTGGGGCAACAGAGGCAGTGTGGGTGTGGTAGTGTGGGTGTCTGTAGGGAGCAGTGGTAGTGTGGGTGTCTGTGGGGCAACAGAGGCAGTGTGGGTGTGGTAGTGTGGGTGTCTGTGGGGAGCAGTGGTAGTGTGGGTGTCTGTGGGGCAACAGAGGCAGTGTGGGTGTGGTAGTGTGGGTGTCTGTGGGGAGCAGTGGTAGTGTGGGTGTCTGTGAGGAGCAGTGGTAGTGTGGGTGTCTGTGGGGAGCAGTGACAGTGTGGGTGTCTGTGGGGAGCAGTGACAGTGTGGGTGTCTGTGGGGAGCAGTGACAGTGTGGGTGTCTGTGGGGAGCAGTGGTAGTGTGGGTGTCTGTGGGGAGCAGTGACAGTGTGGGTGTCTGTGGGGAGCAGTGACAGTGTGGGTGTCTGTGGGGAGCAGTGACAGTGTGGGTGTCTGTGGGGAGCAGTGGTAGTGTGGGTGTCTGTGAGGAGCAGTGGTAGTGTGGGTGTCTGTGGGGAGCAGTGACAGTGTGGGTGTCTGTGGGGAGCAGTGACAGTGTGGGTGTCTGTGGGGAGCAGTGGTAGTGTGGGTGTCTGTGGGGAGCAGTGACAATGTGGGTGTCTGTGGGGAGCAGTGGTAGTGTGGGTGTCTGTGGGGAGCAGTGACAGTGTGGGTGTCTGTGGGGAGCAGTGGTAGTGTGGGTGTCTGTGGGGAGCAGTGACAGTGTGGGTGTCTGTGAGGAGCAGTGACAGTGTGGGTGTCTGTGGAGCAACAGTGACAGTGTGGGTGTCTGTGGAGCAACAGATGCAGTGTGGGTGTCTGTGGAACAGCAGTGGTAGTGTGGGTGTCTGTGGGGAGCAGTGGCAGTGTGGGTGTCTGTGATCAACAGTGACACACGGGTGTCTGTGGGGAGCAGTGGTAGTGTGGGTGTCTGTGATCAACAGTGACACACGGGTGTCTGTGGGGAGCAGTGGTAGTGTGGGTGTCTGTGGAGCAACAGTGACAGTGTGGGTGTCTGTGATCAACAGTGACAGTGTGGGTGTCTGTGAACAACAGTGACAGTGTGGGTGTCTTCTGAACTCCGGTTAACAGACCTGAGGGCAGGTGTGGGTTCCATACCTTCATGCATGTAAATAGTGACACGAACCTTTCAATTCGCCACTTTCTCGATCCCATTTCCAATCAACAGCTTGCCCCGGAGACTGGGAAAGAAGGACAGGATCGAATCCCCTTCTCTGTGAAATGTTATTCAAGCCGATGTGGTTGGTTGCTCTCAATTTGCAACTCCGTAAAAAATACAATTGTTTTGTCTGACCAGAAATGTGCGAATTCCAAGTTACCCACCGAACTTTATCGAGGTCTGACAGAAAAATGTCAGTATTCGCGGCTGAGTGGACAGCGCTCTGGGGTTGTAGTCCTAAGGGCCTGGGTTCGATCCCCGGTGGAGGCGGAAACTAATGGGTACTAAATAGGTACCTGGGTGCTAGCAGCCCGTAGCAGTTGCTACGGGCTGTTTCTTGGGGATGTGTGTGTGTGTTAGAGAGAAATATATGTAGTAGACATAATAGAGGAAAAATAAGGCGGGGTCCAAGAGATAATAGCTCGATTCTGCAGATACAAATAGATAAATACAAATTGTAAATACACACAAAAAAAATGTAACAAAATTCTCAGGGTAATTGACATAGTAGATAAGGACAGATTATTTAACACGGGGGTTACGCGAACAAGGGGACACAGGTGGAGACTGAGTACCCAAATGAGCCACAGAGACATTTGAAAGAACTTTTTCAGTATCAGAGTAGTTAACAGATGGAATGCACTAGGCAGTGATGTGGTGGAGGCTGACTCCATACACAGTTTCAAATGTAGATATGATAGAGCCCAATAGGCTAAGAAATCTGTACACCAGTTGATTGACAGTTAAGTGGCGGGACCAGGGAGATGAACCTCAACCCCAGCAAGCACAATTAGGTGAGTACTCAAAAACCTATGCATAAAATGCATTTAAATGATAAAAATGTGACTAATTGAAGGTGTATAAACATTAAATTGTCATAATTTCTTCAGTGCTGTCAGACAGTTATTAAAAGATTCATTATATAATGTTTTTAAGAAAATTACCGATTTTCCATTAAATCATAAAAAAAATATAGACACTATATTTTATTTACCCTGTAATTTGCTCCATTAATGGTGTAAATTATATATTAAACAATTAGTTCATTCAAAATTTTTTTCCCCTTTTTAAAAATATCTAATTTGTGTTTTTCAACGTCAAATAAAGTATTTTGCATACATATTTCGATATGCAAATTCCATGACGACACGTGTCCACGACGTCCGACGTACCTCGCTTTGTTGCACGACCTCACACTATGTGCCTTGTTGCACGACCTCACACTATGTGCCTTGTTGCACGACCTCACACTATGTGCCTTGTTGCACGACCTCACACTATGTGCCTTGTTGCACGACCTCACACTATGTGCCTTGTTGCACGGCCTCACACTATGTGCCTTGTTGCACGACCTCACACTATGTGCCTTGTTGCACGACCTCACACTATGTGCCTTGCTGCACGTCGTCACACTTTGCCTTGCCTAGATGTGGATAAATTGGTCCAATAAACTGTTGCTTGGAGCGGTCGGCCGTCGCATGTACTTAATCCACTTCTTGCATAAACGTGTTTAGTTTGTCTTTGTCTTCTGCTGTCCCAGTAAAATTTCTAATGAATGCTGGGAGGGTATTGACTAAACAAGATGCTCTCGGACGTAGGTTCGAATCCTCGTCACGGCCCTTGTGGATTTCTTCTTTTGGTATTGAATAGTTGTAGACATCTGATGTTCATATAATGTTCTCTGACTGTGCCTATTTCTACTCTTCATTGACTCTGTTCTGCATTTTCTTCGATGTCGTTCATTGCAGCATGTTATTTTATTTTTGCAAATTTGCGATATGGTCTTCCAGTAACTCTCCATGTTATTTATTTCTTGTGATACATCTCTCCTCTCTTTTCCAGAATGTGCATCGTAATACGTCTATATAGATGTAGATGTACATCAGAATGTACACTTATGTACATCTACATTGAGTCTCACTCCAGGTATACTCCAGGTATACTCTAGGTATACTCCACTCGAAAGTTATCACTATTACTTCTGGCCCACCAAGGAAAATCATCATTCCTCCTGACCTACTGAGGAAAAATCACCATTCCTCTTGACCCACTGAGAAAAATCATCACTATTCCACTCTCCCGTGATCAAAATATAATTCCAGACGCCTAACACCATCTCTGGAAGAACACACAGTCTTAAATGAACACAGAGCCTTAGCAGAACAGTGCCTTAATGAACACAGAGCCTGAGGAGTGAGCACAGAGCCATAGCAGAGCACACTGAACCTTAGAACAACACAGCCTTAAAGAAACAGACAAATTAAACTTCAGTGAAACACGGCGTTTTAAAATAAATACAATCTTAAACCTTTTCACACAGATATATATTAATAAAAGTGAAGAATGGTGGAATAGATCCTGCCGATATAGAAAACGGAACAAACTTAAGTTTTAATGATATATAATATATATAATTTTGTCACGAAGTGTTCATCCGTTATTTCCGGGTTATGTAGTACCAGTGGTGAACGTTGTTCATGTGGAACATGATAACTATACAGGTAAAACTCCACATCAGAACTGTGAAATTTAATTTAAATGTAAAATTGTTGTAATGCATATTTTTCATTTTACGACTTAAACAGAAGAAATATTTTTTTCCGGGTTCCTTTACGAGTCAATTTTACACCCAGACAGCAACACAAGACTCGTGTACACCCAGGACCAACACCTCAACGTGACCAAATCACTAAATATTAAACGAATCATTTAAACAAATCACTAAATATTAAACAAATCTTTTAAACAAATCACTAAATATTAAACAAATCTTTTAAACAAATCACTAAATATTAAATGAAATTTAGTTCCTCTCGTAAATTAATATTTTATGTGCAAATATAGTTGTTTCTCTCCAGCGTTAAAAATAATTAAATTCTAGAGCAAAACAACGCCTCTGAGTTTAGTAAAGAAACGCCTCGTTAGGGAAAGTTACATAAAAGACATTTTAAATACACATTTTCAGTTTGTGAAACAAGAGAACATCGATATCGCTGAAGTAATCTCGTCTCGGGTACGCGGAGAGGCAAATTTAACTCTCCTGAAAAGCAGCGAGAGAATGTTATTTGCAATTCATAGAAAAACCTTCCCGAGGCCCCCCCCCCCAACATTACTTTCAGGAGGATTGATAACCAAAATGGTATGTTGAATTTCATGGAATTTCATCACATACATGTTAGTATGTGGATTTTATGTGTGTGTGTTGATGTTGTTATGTTATATTGACTTTTTGTAGATTTTTTTCTACACTGCTGAGTATATGTTCAACTCAGTCAGTCTTTGTTGAACATGTTCTGAACAGGTTGTTTCTATTGTGGATCGTCTTGACTCTCTCTCTCTCTCTCTCTCTCTCTCTCTCTCTCTCTCTCTCTCTCTCTCTCTCTCTCTCTCTCTCTCTCTCTCTCTCTATATATATATATATATATATATATATATATATATATATATATATATATATATATATATACATATATACGACAAACTTTCATAAATCACAAGCTATAAGTAACTGAAAAACTGCGATAAATATATATATACATAATGTGAATGTCTGCCTGTCCGAGGTTGGAATCACACGCTTCCTTGCTTCACTTTATTTTTTTTTCACAGTAATTGCTGCTGTGTATGTAGCCAACATGGACGGGTTGGGACAAAGAAAACAATGACACAAAAAACACAAGCTTTACCCTGTCACGAATATATTGAATGCCTTGGCACTCGACTCTGAATTATTATAATATTTTTTTTTTAGTAATATCGGAATCTCCGTCGATCACACCAAAATTAAAAAAAATTATAATATTATTTAAACTCAGAAAAACTTTGTTGATTTGGTTCTCCATAGACTTTATAGGTTGAATGCTGATGAAACGATTACGTGAAGTGTTCTTAGAGAACACTAGATAAATGTTCTTAGAGAACACTAGATAAATGTTCTTAGAGAACATTTATCAGTGATATATAGTGTAGAAGAGGGAGGGAAGGGGTAGAGGAGGGAGTAGAGGAAGGAGGGAAGAAATAGAGACGAGAAAGGAGAAAGGGAGAGGGGGGAAGAAGGAAAGAGGGGAAGAGAGAAAGGGATGCAGGGAAGATAGACAGAGAGGAACAAAAATAAAAGGACATACACTAACAGGTAAAGGATGACTGGGCATTGCACCTAGCGTGCGTGTGTGTGTGTGTGTGTGTGTGTGTGTGTGTGTGTGTGTGTGTGTGTGTGTGTGTGTGTGTGTGTGCGTGTGTGTGCGTGTGTGTGTGTATGTGTGTGTGTGTGTCCATACTATAAGAAAGCATGTCTGTCTGTCCAAAGATAAGAGGTCACACGCTAGGGCCTATACCCTAACTCAAACATCTATCAATAATAATGATAGAGGCGTCACATTGCTATCAATAACGTTTCTCAGGACTCTATCTTCCGTGTTGTGAGCCTTGGAGTAGAAAGTTCCTGTAGAATATTTTAATAATAATGACCGATGGTGTACTGTTGTTTCTTGTGAGTCCTGCCTTTCTCTAGTCTTACTTACTCTACCAAGTTTCCTCGCCAACCTGCTTCCACCTGGAGCTGTGTGCGGTTGAGGTAAGTATTGACAACACTCCACTTGTACCTATCTGGGCACTTATTCTTGGCATTAAGGCAAATTCCCTTGTTAGTTCCCTTAGTGTAGACTACAGTGTTAAAACCACCATTCCTTTCCGAGACTATTACATCTAGGGAAGATAGTCTAGCTATATGTTTTCTAATATAGATATCTATAAATCGTCGTTGGGGGTTTTAATGTGGTTTGACACGCAGTTCCTCTTTTAATTCTGACGATCCCGACGAGCCTATGTTCATTCCATACCTCAGACCATTCCCTCTGCTAATTTGGGTAAGCTTAGCCCACAAACCATGTGGCCTCCAACTCTAAACTGACAGCCAGACAGACAGACAGACAGATAGACACAACAATTATCTCTCATAGTCTAGATTATAATTAGGCTTCAGTTTCCTACAAATAAAAGAATACGAAAGAAGGAATCCAGTCCGCCGCATCATGACGGCTTAACTCCACTACACAGCAAGGCGTTGAGTGCCCAGTTAGTCCCATGTCAGGCCATTCAGAGCCCACGACAAGGACTACATAGCACTGTGCTCATTGCTGATTCGTTCCTGGTAAAGACGGTCGTTAGAATTAAAGTCGTTAGTCCATACTTACGACCTCTATAGTATAGGTCGTTAGGGTAGACATTTGCCCCGCCCCATATTTTCCCAATTGGGTAAAATGGGGGATTTGAACATTAAAGGAGAGTAGGGGAAGAATTTAAACGTTCCATATGGATTATAATATTTCAGGGGGAAATTTGGACATTCCAAGGGCGGGGAATTTAGATATTACAGAGGAATGTATTAGTACATTCCTTAACAGGAGGAGGGGGGGGTGGGAATTTCGGCATTCCATGGGCGAGGGACTTGGACATCGCAATGGGGGGGGAGGGAATCACGCCATTCCAGTGACGTGATTTAGACACTCGAGAAGTAGAAGAGAAATTTTTAAAATTCCTGAAGGGCAGGAATTTGGACATTACTTGGAAGGAAGAATTTGAATAGTCTAGGGAGGTGGGAATTTTGAGATTTTTTGGAAGTGGGGTTATCTTGAGATGATTTCGGGGCTTTAGTGTCCCCGCGGCCCGGTCCTCGACCAGGCCTCCACCCCCAGGAAGCAGCCCGTGACACCTGACTAACTCCCAGGTACCTATTTACTGCTAGGTAACAGGGGCATTCAGGGTGAAAGAAACTTTGCCCATTTGTTTTTGCCTCGTGCGGGAATCGAACCCGCGCCACAGAATTACGAGTCCTGCACGCTATCCACCAGGCTACGAGGCCCCTTTTCCCTCCCCCTCCGAGGGTTGTGGAGGGAAATTGTGTCTTTTCTGGGTGTGGGGGAGAAGAATTTTGACTTTTCTGGGTGTGGGGGAGGGGAATTTTTACTTTCCTGAGGGTTGGGAGGGGAATTTTGAATTTTCTAAGGGTAGGAGAGGGGAATTTTGACTTTTCTGAGGGTGGGGAGGGGAATTTTGACTTTTCTAAGGGTAAGGGAGGGGAATTTTGACTTTTCTGAGGGTTGGTAAGGGAATTTTGACTTTCCTGAGGGTTGGGAGGGGAAATTTTGACTTTCCTGAGAGTTGGGAGGGGAAATTTTGACTTTTCTGAGGGTTGGTAAGGGAATTTTGACTTTTCTGGGTGTAGGGGAGGGGAATTTTTACTTTTCTAAGGGTAGGGGAGGGGAAATTTTGACTTTTCTGAGGGTGGGGGAGAGGAATTTTGACTTTTCTAAGGGTAGAGGAGGGGAATTTTGACTTTCCTAAGAGATGGGAGGGGAATTTTGACTTTCCTGAGGGTTGGAAGGGGAATTTTGACTTTCCTGAGAGTTGGGAGGGGAATTTTGACTTTTCTGATAATTAAATCACCTTAATACTGACGCTTTTTTCCGTACTGGCTTTGATAAATTGTTTTCTTGGGTTTGTAAGTTTCTCTTTGGGAAAAAAAAAACAATTTTTTTTGTCATTTTTGTACGGAGTAACTTTATTGTTCATGAAATCCCAACTTTAAGTCCAGATTGTATTGCCTTCATTTCGTAAAGTTATACAACAGTATCCTGAGGTAATATTTTGTTTCTGTTGTCCCATTGTTCACCTTACTACCCAAAAGTTAATAAGTTGACAAAGTTTTGAACAATGCTCCACTCCTGGGGTCGTGAACGGAGAGGTTGCCATGGTAACCATTGCCTGGCAAACTCGCCACATACGGTGAGAGTAAATGTGTTGGTTGTGATTATTTGTGTATCTCGCAGCAGCAACAGCAACAGCAGCAGCAACAGCAGCAGCAGCAGTAACAGCAGAAGCAGCAGTAACAGCAGCAGCAGCAACAGCAGCAGCAGCTGCAGCAACAGCAACAGCAGCAACAGCAGTAGCAACAGTAACAACAGCAGCAGCAGCAGCAACAGCAGCAACAACAGTAGCAGCAACAGCAGCAGCAGCAGTAACAGCAGAAGCAGCAGTAACAGCAGCAGCAGCAACAGCAGCAGCAGCAACAGCAGCAGCAGCAGCAGCAACAGCAACAGCAGCAGCAGTAGCAACAGTAACAACAGCAGCAGCAGCAGCAACAGCAGCAACAACAGCAGCAGCAACAGCAGCAACAGCAACAGCAGCAGCAGCAGCAGCAGCAACAACAGCAGCAGCAGCAGCAACAACAGCTGCAGCAGCAGCAACAGCAACAGCAGCAACAGCAGCAGCAGCAGGTACAGCAGCACTGGATTTGATGGACAAGGGAGAGAGAGAAGAGAAGGGAATTATCACAGGGGAAAGCGCCAAGCCACCACGACTATATACCCCTTGGAAGGGTGTCAGGATTAGGATTTGAAACGGGACGGGGTGAAGGAATGGTGTCCAGCAACTTGTGGACGGTCGGGGATTGAACGCTGACCTGCATGAAGCGAGACCCCTCGCTCTACCCTCCAGCCCAAGTGATTGGGCAGGGCGAGAGAGAAAGAGAACACATTAAAGAGAATAGAAGCTATGTGTGTGTGTGGGACTCGGAGAGAGAGAGAGCAAGAGAGACCTTGAAAACGTGAAAGATGCAGATGTTGAAAAATCAATAAATAAGAGAAGTTGGAACTTGAAGTGAGATATACGAAAAAAAAAAGATGGTGGAAGGAAGAAAAATGTGAAGGGAAAAGGATAGAAGGGAGACTGAGAGAAGGATGAAGGGGGACGATAGGAAGGAAATAGAACGGAAGAATGTGTAAGAGTTTCTTTACCAGTTGCTGACATACTTCGAGGCAGCAGCAGGCGGAGCTGAAGTCGCCAAAGTTAAGACTCAGAAGAAACAGTTGACGAACATGCTAGCTACAGGAAGCTGCAACTATGGAGTCGTCAGAAGTACATAAAACAGGCTTTATGTTCTTGTATTATTATTATTCAGTCACACACACACACACACACACACACACACACACACACACACACACACACACACACACACACGCACACACACACACACACACACACACACACAGTCTCAATTTATTCCATCTGAACAAATAAGAGATTGTGCCAAATGAACAATTCCAACTTGGAAACGTACATTTTGTCCATCTTATCAACCATTTCACCGATATGAGTAATATCCACCATGTTCAAGGTATGTTTACCATTACTCCTCTTCCTATTGGCCCAGCACACACACACACATACACACAGGTGTTGAACAAACATGTGTAAATGTATGCTACCTCACATTCCCAGCTACAGCTGCATGCTTGGAAGAATCGTCCATGTGTCCACGTGTATCACGCTAAGTGAGGTGATACAGTAGGCGAGGTGACATGTGTTCACAAGATGAGGGTCATTGTGGTGCTGTGTCGATGTTTCCTGCCCTGTTTGTTGGCCATTACTATGCGGTGAGGGCTGCTGGCCGCTAGTGGCTGACGCCAGTAAGGCCGTCGCAAGCAGGAGACTTGCTAATGCTGCACGCTCCGCTGTTAACGGCTGTGTTCTGTGTCCCCCCATCTTCTCATTACGTCCCTGGGTCCGCGCTGTGACACACGACAAGGCTAGTAGCAGCAGTCAGTCACGGCAAGACTAGTAGTAGCAGCCAGACACGACAAGGCTAGTAGCAGCAGTTAAATAGGGCAAGGCTAGTAGCAGCAGCTAGACACGGCAAGACTAGTAGCAGCAGTCAGACACGGCAAGACTAGTAGCAGCAGCCAGACACGGCAAGACTAGTAGTAGCAGCCAGACACGACAAGGCTAGTAGCAGCAGTTAAATAGGGCAAGACTAGTAGTAGCAGCCAGACACGACAAGGCTAGCAGTAGCAGCTAGACACGGCAAGGCTAGTAGCAGCAGCTAGACACGGCAAGGCTAGTAGCAGCATCCAGACACGGCAAGGCTAGTAGCAGCAGTCAGACACGACAAGACTAGTAGCAGCAGCATACTACGAGTCACAATAACGTGTCCGAAGGCTTGAAGACTGATCCACACACCAGAAGATAAGGAGACGACGACGTTTCGGTCCGTCCTGGACCACAATAGACTTGATAACGGTCCAGGACGGTCCGAAACTTCGTCGTCTCCTCATCTTCTGGTCTGGCTTGGTCCTCAATGGGACGTTTATGAAGAATGAGGATTGAAGGAGATGGCGTATCACCTCATGCTGCGATAGTTTTTGCCTGCCAACTCATTGCAACGATAAAGCATTTTACCAACTAGAACATTGCAAAAAAACACTTAATATCAATACCAAATTCAACTAGATCCAGTAGCAATATAAGGACTTACAAAATCTGAGCTGGGAACTCATAAGACGTTCAAAATATAAAGACAAAATATTGAGGATAGGAAAATTTAAGATTGTAAATCCTGTAATTTCTTTCCCTAACTTTCAACGTCCCATTTTTCACCGTAACTTTCGCCAAGTGACAGATTGCACTTCGTTCCTCCTGTTCAGAAACTTTCAATTTTAGATTTAGAACATCTTTTTTTCCCCAAGGCCTTTTTCCCTCCCCCGAGGACTTTTTTTCCCTACTCAAAGAAAAGTTGAACTTTATGGGTCGTCCATCGAGGCTTAGACTCGTATAATATTGGTTAAAATCACATTCATTTCTGAAGTTTTTGGAATTTACTACATCATTTGTCCCTCCACAGGCTAGAGATAGTCCAGTCCCTCCACAGGCTACCTTGAGGTTACCTTGAGGTGCTTCCGGGGCTTAGCGTCTCCGCGGCCCGGTCGTCGACCAGGCCTCATGGTTGCTGGACTGATAACCAGGCTGTTGGACGCGGCTGCTCGCAGCCTGACGTATGAGTCACAGCCTGGTGATCTAGTCCTCCACAGGCTAGAGGACTATCCACAGACAATCCTATCCGCAACCGGGTAGTCTTAGCGATAATCTGGTAGTCCTAGATTAGTTTAATACGAGCCGCTATAAGTAGTCCGAGCCACATTTGTGTTTTCCGAGCCACACCATGAGTCAGACTCATGGTGTACGAGTCAGACTCATGGCGTACGAGCCAGATTCATGGTGTACGAGCCAGATTCATGGTGTACGAGCCAGACTCATGGTGTACAAGCCAGACTCATGGTGTACGAGCCAGACTCATGGTGTACGAGCCAGACTAAAGATGTACGAGCCAGACTCATGGTGTACGAGCCAGACTAAAGGCATACGTGCCAGACTAAAGGTGTACGAGCCAGACTAAAGGTGTACGAGCCAGACTAAAGGTGTACGAGCCAGACTAAAGGTGTACGAGCCAGACTAAAGGTGTACGAGTCCAACTGGTGTTGAACGAGACACTTAAATCACTGCTTATGTTGGCTACAGTTGCTAATGTTGATGCTATGCAGACAAACCTAGCCTCCTGTGTGGGCTTGTGTTTTGTTTCAGGTGTGAGCTGCCGTTCTCTCACCAGGCGAGACTACTGACTATATGACTATATAGCTGTAGTCCTGTTTCAACGAGAGGCACCACTCCCGTGCCAGGTAAGTCCACTACGGGCTCACCATAGCCCGTGCTACTTGCCCCGCTCCTGTGCCAGGTAAGTTATGGGCTCACCATAGCCCGTGCTACTTGCCCCGCTCCTGTGCCAGGTAAGTTATGGGCTCACCATAGCCCGTGCTACTTGGAACCTGTTCCGAGTAGCTGAATCTATAACAACAACAATTAAACGAGACCTCTCGCTATTACTTACCTCCTACACACCACTGTAATCTTGTTACAGCGAGACTACTCGCTAATGCATCACCTCAGACACTACAAGTGTAGTTCTATGAAACTGGAAACTTTCCTTGTGAAGACTACTTATAGACCAGTCTATAGAGCTTCATCAGGCCAGGCTTTACGGGTTATTCATGCCCGTGCCACCTCTTGGATGGCTTAATCTTCATCAATCAATCGTCTAGACAGTACAGGAGCTGGTATTTGAGAACGAAGGAGGAGAGAAACGGTGTTCGAACCTCTTTGTTCCGAAAGGGGATCGAACGCCGACCTGCAAGTTCGTTGCTGTGACGACGGGTTCAAGTAGATGGAGAGAAACTTTGAGAACTTGAGAACACATTCCAACGAAGGCTTCCCATTGGTGAGTCGTCCGGCCCTGAGAAACTTGTCTCTCTGATCTGTGGACCAACAAATGCCTCCACGGTTGAGAAATGCTTGTACTGTGTCGAGTTTGAAAGGGACTTGGACACTGAGGTCAGTATTGCTCAGTAAGATCTTGCTCATACATTTGAGGAAATCCTTGAAATGATGAGTTAGTTATGAGTAGTTGCTCATAGTATGTTATCAGTTGGTCATTGCTCTTGTTCGTTGTCCCAAGGGCCCGAGTTCGATTCCGGGACGAGGCAGAAACAGTTGTATGAGGCAGATAGCATATAGTCACCTACTCATATTAACTCAGTCAATTCTCTTGATTTGCCACAACGGTCAAAATACGAAGTGCTAACTTAAACCCAATTAACCCACCTAATCTAACCTAGAGAGGTATAGAAAATGTTTTAAGTGAGTTTCTTTACCTTTCTTAGCACGCTGTAATTGGTACGGTGGTTACCATAACGTTGTATAATGACGTATTAATTGAGAGGACAGATTGATTGGCTACCACGAACGGATTGGCGCGCTTGCTAATCACCCAATCACCCAAGTGTTATAACTCTTGTATTGTGAGATAACTCCTGTATTGTGTGATAACTCCTGTATTGTTATGTATAACTCCCATGCAACCCATTGTATGGGATACAACCTATTTTCCTACCCTCTGAGAATCTGTTTACTGCTAGGTGAGTATCTAGGCGAAAGGAACTGTGCCCAACCGTGTCTGTTCCTGCCGGAGATCGAGCCCAGGATGTTTGGTGGTGAGCTAGACACGTGGAGCCCGTTCACTCTATGGCCTTACAGCTGTGGTTTAACCTAACTAAAAGCGTCACTAACTGGGCCATCCACCCAGCCTTCGGGAGTCGATACTCATTAGTGTGTGTGTGTGTGTGTGTGTGTGTGTGTGTGTGTGTGTGTGTGTGTGAGGGAGAGTATATTGCCACAAACAAATCCACAAGGTCCGTGACGAGGATTCGAACCTGCGTCCGGGAGCATCCCAGACACTGCCTTAATCGACTGAGCTCCTGGACGCAGGTTCGAATCCTCGTCACGGCCCTTGTGGATTTGTTCATTTGATGCATCACGTTAGTGTGATCTCTGTGTGTATATTACCACATTACGGTTTCTAATTATATTTAAGTTTTCATTAAATTATATTGTAAAAAAACACGGCAAATTAATTCAATATTACAACACATTACGAATGTCCTTTGATCATTGTTACGAATATAGTTTTAATGCTTCTGGAGTGTACAAAACTAAGGTACGAACTGGTAAATCTAATTGGAGGCGGGGGGTGCCTTTGGTGAAAACCTTTATGATTCCTCTGTCTCTCTCTTTCTCTCTGTCTTCGTCTTTCTCTCTGTGTCTCATTCTCTGTCTCGTCCTGGGAATGATGCTCAGTAAACCGCCCACCAGCTCAGTTAGAGGACAATTAATTTACTTAAACTGCAGAGAGAGAAAATCTATTTACACGCATTTTGTTGCAGAGAAAAAAACTTTTTGGAGATCTCATTGTTACTCTCGAGAGGCGGAAAAGTGTTGGTCAGTGTTGCTTGTAGGTGTAAAGTGTCGGTGTTACTTGTAGGTGTTAAATGTAGGTGTAAAGTGTCAGTGTTACAATATAATACCGACAAGTCCACTTATATATAGCACTTACAAGCGTTTACACTTTCGTGTAAGTGTCAACGTCATGAAGCAAGGAAGCAATAAAGTGTTGGTCAGTGCTACATCTAAGTGTAAAAAGTGGGTCAGGTTTGCATAAAAAAAAGTGTTGTTCTTTATTCAAGAAGCTGGGGAAAAGTGTTGCAAGTGCTGCTTGGAACACTGACAAGGAGGCAGACCAGTGACAGTAAGTGTTGCATGGAAGTGGATCCATGCAACAAAATCAATGTCTCGCCAAACTGCTCTTCAACACGGAGACTACAGCTGTAGTCTTATGCTTGATGGAGTCTGGATTAATAATACGAAGCCCTGGCAATTAGTTGGATCAATGCTGCAGCGTTGCTTCTGGGAATGTTGTCATCATACAGCTGGTGTTGCAGGATGTATTTTTGTGTGACGTGTTACAAACTGGGCATTGTTACAGTGAGTAACAGGACAGTTACAGTTAGACTTGACCAAGACGTGTTTAAGCAACCCGTTCTCGCACTTTCTTATAGTCAATATTGACTTATTAAATACGTGCATATGTGACATACTAATTTATTGTGAATATTTTAGTTTACCTTGAAAAGCTTCATAGAAAACACCGACCTTACCTAACCTTCTTAGTATGTTAAGATAAGCATCTTATTGCTTCGTAATTACAATTATTACTTAGCCTATACCTATAATAGGTTAAGACAGTGTCACGAACTTGAGACGACTGTGTGATCGCCGGAGACCGTCATATCCTCCAGCCATCAATCGCAGTCACACGTGTCGGGACCAAAGAGCTGGAGCCCAACCCCCGCAAGCACAACTAGATTGAGTACAAAGGGAGATTTGTCTTGAGAATTTGTATTGCATGCAATGAGCACATTAAATACAAAATGATATCCATGCATTAAAAAAAATTCTTGATATAAGTTAATCTATCATGGAGTCATATTGTGACAAATTCAAACTAATCATTTTGCAATTTCTGTTCTCGGTTAAATTCTTGATGGGTAGTGGAATGACAATGGTACAGATCCGAGTGATATGTAGTCATATGTAGTATGACTACATATGACATGTAGTCATATGTAGTATGACTACATTTGACATGTAGTCATATGTAGTATGACTACATATGACATGTAGTCATATGTAGTATGAGTACATATGACATGTCATATGTAGTATGACTACATATGACTATGTAGAATATGTAGTCATGCTGCACAGCACTGCACTGCTCACATGTTATTACGAATGAAGCAAACTGTATAGTTTTATAATAATAAAAACTATATATATATATATAGTATATATATATATATATATATATATATATATATATATATATATATATATATATATATATATATATATATATATATATTGAAACAACAAGGGACCCGAGAGCTGCAAGCTTTCTTTTCCAGCGCCTTAGTGTGGCGATACAGAGGGGAAATGCGCACTGCATCCAGGGTTCCTGCCCGCCATCTGAGGAGCTGGAGGAACTCGACAACCTATGACAACCATCTTTGTAACCCATATGTAACTCCTTTTTTGTAACAAAGTTCAAATAAAGTAAATATATATGTGTACATACAAAAGAATGGGGGTGGTAGGAGAAGATAATATTAGTGTTCAGTGAGAAACCACAAGGTCTCCTCTGAATACTTTTTATTTTCTTCTCCGAGGCTATGGGTCCCCACATTGGCACCAGAGGTGGTACCCTCACAAAATTTTATATATATATATATATATATATATATATATATATATATATATATATATATATATATATATATATATAAATCTATATATATATAAATCTATATGACTAAATTGATACTTAAGTAACTTGCAGCAGAATATTCTTAGTATTGTATATTCTTTATCTAGAGTCCCAAAACTTCACTAATGGGTTAAACGTAACTTGAAACTCGTCCCCGTGAAAACAAACGTAGTTACACCGGGAACAACATTATGCAGGCGTCTCCATCAGGCCATTAGGTCGCTGGTCTGGTCGCTGGCCTGGTCGATCCTCTAAGCGTGCGTCTGGTCGCTGGCTGGTCGCTCATCTGGACGCTGGAATTGGCTGAACAACGTTAATTAACCCCACAACTGCTGATGATTATTGTGTGTAAACAACATAGTATTACAACCTTCAGGTAAACTCACTGAAACTATGATGGTACACTGAAGACAGGAGAGCTGAGAGTATTATTGAAGACAGGAGAGCTGAGAGTATTACTGAAGACAGGAGAGCTGGGAGTATTATTGAAGACAGGAGAGCTGGGAGTATTATTGAAGACAGGAGAGCTGAGAGTATTATTGAAGACAGGAGAGCTGGGAGTATTGCTGGAAACAGGAGAGCTGAGAGTATTATTGAAGACAGGAGAGCTGAGTGTATTATTGAAGACAGGAGAGCTGAGAGTATTATTGAAGACAGGAGAGCTGAGAGTATTATTGAAGACAGGAGAGCTGGGAGTATTGCTGGAAACAGGAGAGCTGAGAGTATTATTGAAGACAGGAGAGCTGAGTGTATTATTGAAGACAGGAGAGCTGAGAGTATTATTGAAGACAGGAGAGCTGGGAGTATTGCTGGAAACAGGAGAGCTGAGAGTATTATTGAAGACAGGAGAGCTGAGTGTATTATTGAAGACAGGAGAGCTGAGAGTATTATTGAAGACAGGAGAGCTGAGAGTATTATTGAAGACAGGAGAGCTGGGAGTATTGCTGGAAACAGGAGAGCTGTGAGTATTATTGAAGACAGCAGAGCTGAGAGTATTATTGAAGACAGGAGAGCTGGGAGTATTGCTGGAAACAGCAGAGCTGAGAGTATTACAAAAGACACAAGAACTGAGAATATCGTGGAAGATACCAAAGCTGAACTAATTAATAAAAGTGGCATGAAGGTTATATTAAAATTGGATTATTAGAGGAAAGAAGGTACAAAATTGGATTGTTTTATTGCCAAACAAATGTTTGAGAAGGCCGGGAACTACCCAGTGGCTTCTGATCTCTCTCTTTTATCCTCAAAAGACTGTTGTGAAAGCTTATTAAAGGAGTTCCTTAAAAAATTGCATTTTGAGAAAAATGGACAATGATAATCTGAAGAGAGAGACACGAAATATCATCGACCGACCAACAGGTGTTTCAGAAACTTTTACGTACACACATTTGTACACGTGTTCTTTAATTATGTACAGGTTTTGACCTTAATTGGCGGCGTTTTAAAAAATGCATCATGTAAATTTATCACCTGGCCGGGTGAATACAATTACATCTGTCTGTGTACAGCCAACCAAACTATACAGGTGAACCGCTGTAAATTAATATGTATGATACAGCTGCTTGTTCAGTGGTTGATTGATTGATGAAAATTAAGCCACTCAAGAGGTGGCATGGGCGTGAATAGCCCGTAAGTGGTTGATTTTTTTCTGGATTGAATGGGATTTTTAGTCGTGAATGTTCAGTGAGTTGTGGTGTTTGTTTAAATACTAAGGGCACAGGTGAGGAATTCCCACGTCCTTTTCTCACGAGCAGGCGGTAAAGAAGCTCTCTCTGAGCCCCAGGTGCTGTAGTGAACAGGCTACCCCCTTTCTTGTACCTTTGTGATGAGGGTGAAGAAGGGTTGATCATGCCACTTAATTAAGTAGCATGATCAACCCTGGTGATGTTCCTTTGTCTGGGAACGCTGGCCGGTTCACTGGAAGGAAGCAGGATTAGTTGAAAGGAGAAATATGTTTCTTAATAAAGTTGTTGTTTCAGATTTAGCTACTCAGGACGAAGTGTCCATGTAGCACGGGCTATGGTGAGCCCGTAAGTTCTTAATAAAGGTCGCGAGACGTATATATACGTTGGCGCACCTGCGTCTGGCGATGTTAATTATACCTTGTTAATCTGTGGTAGTCGCCTCTGTGTCTGGCGATTGGGTTAATAATGTCTTGTGTTTGGAGGTAAATTTATGCAGGGAGAATACTTGTATAATTCCCGTTATGCCATTCTTGCTAAATGTGTTTCGTTTAAATATATAAATTTCCTTATATAAAGTAAATTATATATATATATATATATATATATATATATATATATATATATATATATATATATATATATATATATATATATATATATATATATATATATATATACTTTTGTGGCTCACTTGGAGTACCAAGTGAGCTTGGTACCCGGGGTCGAACCCCCATCACGGCTCCTACTGATTTTCTCATTGCTACATCACCGTACTGGCATTTCATTGTGCATTATAAATATAGTGTGTGACGGTAACGCGTTGGTGTTCGGCTGTTTAAGGCTAGGGGTATGGCCTCGTCACATAGTTATAAAAAAAAAGAAAAAACTGGAACTTCGTCTGTGGTAAGGTAAGGAGAAGACACACAAAACACAAGTAAATTTTAACAATGAAATTTTAATTACGTTAATTAATCAAAACATGAAAAAATGGACAAACAAATTCTTATAATAAAATCAATCAATCAAAATAATAAGAATACTTAAATGACACAATGAAAAGTTACGTTAAGGCAAAATAACAAGAAGTGCAACACAAAATTAAATGGGAGGTGCTGGAATATTGGCTTTAAGCTATCACCTCTCTCAGTACACGCTAACGTCTAGCTGGGAGGAGTGATAACTACGAAAGCACTGAACATTCTGAGGTCTGAGGTCGTGGCGACCCCAGACATCAAGTAGTATGGGGGGGGGCGAGTGCAGGTGCAGCCAGACCGGCGACCAATCAGCGGAGCCGGTAGCGATCAACATGTAGTTTGGTGGTTTGAGTCCGAACAGGTGGCTGGCTGCATACGTTTTGCTCACCCTGGCAAGCCTTGCTGGTGTTGTTGTCGTTGTTGGACATGTCTTCCATAGTCGTTTTATATAATTTCGACGACGTAATTATGGAGGGAAGAGCAGGCTCAATCTCTTGAAGGAGATTATCGTCACAAGTGATATGCTTAAATTATACTTCACAAAAGGATACATAATTTTTGTAGTTAAAAAAATTTATTTTGTAAGCAAATTTTATGACGTAAAATGTTTTATTGGTTCCTTTCAGCTGTGCGGTTGTCAATATCTGAGAACCGTCCAGTCTCTTGATTTGACACAACAAATAAAATACAACGTATTAACCGAATCAGTAACGTAAGAACCCCCCTCAATTTACCTAACCTTACCCTACCCATGCATAGAAAACGCGGAATATTTTGTCCTCTTACAAATGATCCTCTCTTTTGTCCTCTCTTTTTCGCTCGTATGCGCTACGGCAAAAAAAAAAAGCTGTAATTTGACAATGAAAAATAATTGATAATTTCTTTCCAAAATAGTAAGTTAAGGGTCCTCTGGTAGGTTAGGAGGGCAGGAAATTCTCCTAAGGTTTCAAAACAACATGAAAATCCTTATGAAGAACCACCCTAAGCTAGAACCACACCCAACCAGGCCGTTAAAGAACACAACAGACGTTCTTCTTATCTGGTAGAGTGAGTATGCCATCGTATAAATGAACATGTCTAAGCGTTCACCATTTGTTCCCGGCAACATTCAGTTTGCGCAATTGCTTCGGAAATTTCATCCGAAGATGGAGGGGGGATCCAATTCCTTCTCTAGGTGAGGTAGTAGTAGAAATTTGGGCACCGGATACTATTTACTTTGATTAAGCAAACAGGAAGGTTTTATGAACAAATTCACAAGGGCCGTGACGAGGATTCGAACCTACGTCTGAGAGCATCCCAGACGCTGCCTTAATCGACTGAGCTACGACATGGTATAAGAACACGTAGGTTCGAATCCTCGCCACGGCCCTTGTGGATTTGTTCATTTGATGCATCACGCTATTGTGATTTCTGTGTTAAAGGAAGTTTTTATCATAGTGTTTGATACCGTTTGTCTATTAAGGTTAGAGAAGCATATTGATTTAATTGTTAGTTGGTTTTGTGCTGTTAAAAATGAGATATATCCATTTTTTTCGAGTGGTAAATAATATTAATTATATTTTGTATCGGTTACTAATTTATGGTAATCTTAATTTAACATTCAGATCCTATCAATTATTGTCCAAAATGTTTTACCTGGTTGATACCTGACACCTATTCTTATTGGATCTTAATTATGTTGCTGACTCAAGACAATCTTGACCAATCAGACGTCGGGGTTGACAAACTTGTCGTCTAAGCGTTCTATGTCAAGTATTATCGTCTTGATGCTACTCTAATTGTTACAGGACCACAACAGATGCTACTTTTATTGTTATCCTGGAGGCATAGAACATCTTATTCTGTGACACATTATAGATACTTTTCTGGGAAACATTATTTCATTTATATAGATTAGAAAACAAGTTTAATTTTTTATACGTGACAATTAAAATAAATGGTGGATTTTTAAGCAGATATTGTTATATCTTTAGGCATTAATCTTAGTAATAAAATAATGCATGAATAGGGGGATTAATTCTGAAACCTCGAGGGAAACTGAGGGCCTGTGGAACAACAATAATGTTTACTTAACAGTTACTGTTGACTGAGGCATAATACTGGTGGACTGAGTATAGAAAAGGTGGACTGAGCATTGTATTTGGTCATAGTACTGGTAGACTGAGTATAGAAAAGGTGGACTGAGCATTGTATTATGTGGAATAAGTCCGAGTACTGGTGAACTGAGTATAGAAAAGATGGACTGAGCATTGTATTATGTGGAATAAGTCATAGTACTGGTAAACTGAGCATAGTAAAGGTGGATTGAGCATTGTATTTGGTGAAATAAGTCCTGGTGGACTGAGGTCAAGGTACTGGTGGACTTGGATGTATATACGTCATAACGACCAACAAGTTATTCATTTTTGGTAATTTACTTATTAACATACATTGTTATCCTTTTAAAAATGCGTTGTGTTCCAATTCGAACACCCTCAGTGGGTTGTATTTCAATTCGAACACCCTCTGTGGATTCAAGGTGTTTCTTTTGGAACACCCTCTGTGGGTTGCCCTTTTGTTCGACTACCTTCTGTGAGTTGCGTTTCTTTTCAAACACCATCCACGGATTGCATTGTTTTTTTCGAACGTCGTCTGTGGGTAACCTTTCTGTTCGAGCACCCTGAACATGCTGCGTTGTAGTAATCGAGTGGAGGCGCCACAGCGGAGTGCAAGACGCTATTGGATCTGGCCAGAGGGATGACAGACAGACAGACAGACAGACAGACAGACAGACAGACAGACAGACAGACAGACAGACAGACAGACAGACAGACAGCAATACTGAGAGTAATTAAGGTGGTGTGTGTATGTCTTGTGATAAACCAACATACTAATTAACGCTAACTGTTAGAGGGTTGTCTGCTGCTGTCTGTCTGTCTGTCTGCCTGCATTCACCCCTGCAGGAATTACACACAAGGTCTTAATTAATAATACATAGGGCAGGAATTTATATAAATGTATATTATTCTGTTTTGCATCACTGTATCATACGAGTGATTCGTTTATGTTTTTATTCAGGGGAAATTGAGTGAGCTTGAGGTCTTGACATTTTTTTTTTTTCAAACTGAAAAAATATTTTAGATGAGGAAAGTTTTTTTATTATTTAAGTTTATTAGTTGTTTATTATATAAATGCAAGTTTAATTACTAACATGTATAGCTTAATTTATTGTGGACTCTCCTAATGTTGCTTGTCATTAATTTACCTAAAATACCATAATTCTCATTGTTAATTACTTTGCAGGCGATGAGTTAATACTTTGTTTTGTTGTAGTACAGTTGGATTCGTTCTCGACTCATATTCTGGGATCTAGGGTTCGATTCCCGGGCGGCAACCTGCATATCTGAACTCCCACAGACACTCTGAGTACTAACTTGAACCATGATGAGCTAAAAAGTATCTCAGTATTAGATACTTTTGAGCTCATCGTGGTTCAGTCGGTAGTGCACGTGCCTGGCAAGTCCAGGGATGCAGGTTCGATCCCATTCTACGACTCCAATATCTTCTCATTGTTCCATCAAGTTGTTAGGGATTCGTTACACATATATATATTATCTCTTCAAAAATAGAGCAGCTCATCCTCTGTTAAAATTACTGGTGTAAGTAACTCCACTCTTAACTATCGTAATATAAACTGCTTAAACATTAAGTATATAAGTGTTATAAGTTATAACATGTCTTAACTTTTCCTCTTGATAACCGTGAAACATATCCAGTTTTATTTGACCGGATTTTTTAACTTTATTTGACCGGAAAAACATTTTTAATTGTTTTTCAACATCGTCTATTCAAACAAATCCTTTCTTGAGGTTATCATTCATGACCTGACTTGCTGTATTAAAGCTATCCTACAAAAACATTACCCAAACAAAATCTATACAGTACCGGTGGATATATATATATATATATATATATATATATATATATATATATATATATACCTACAGGTGTACCATTTATCGGTGAATATACACAGAATATAATTTAGCCCTGAACTAGGCTCAGGATTATCGAACCCCTGCGAAATACAGATAAAACAAAATGCAGTGAGAGATATGACAGGAAGTCGCCGTTCAATCCCGCAAGGTCCCAAGTGCTCAGTCAATTTCCCTTCTCTCCGTCCTAATATCCCAGCTCCTTGTCCTCATTTGCCAGCTGTTTGTCCTCATATTCTATCTACTTGTCCTCATATCCCCGTTCTTGTCCTCATACCCATTCCATGTGCTGCATAGTCATACTAACTTAACATGAGTCTATGAGAAAATCTTTTGAGCAGGTTTGAAACCGTACCAGCGTTCTGAGACCCCCTCAGACGAGCTCCATAGACATGGATCCCGATAGGCTAAAAGTTATTCAACCTGCGAGTCTACGGGGACTCACATTTTCACTATTATCATTTGAATGTGTGTATGTAAGAAGCCTATATTATACTGCTCATGTTGCCCAACCGTATGACCTTGTGTGTGTGTGTGTGTGTAATTCGGCCTCTGGACTGGTCCAATGTAATTCGTATAACTTGAAAATCCGCTTAACGAGAAGTCCGGTATTGTGTGACCCCGCATCGTTACAGTTGAGGACTTAGAGACATTCTTGGCAAGCATGTCTTGGTGATCAATATTAATGCTCGTTTCCATAGGAACGAACACAAACATTCCGGAAGCTACAATTATGGATCACATGCCACGTAAATAATGCAGTGTTTAGGTCGGTAACAATGGCATAAAATGAATAGCAATGTATGTGATAATATTCCATCTTAGCAATGACGAATGAGGAGTCATGATATTACTATTTGTGACTGCGATGATATCATATATTTAACATAGGTAACAACTACATTCGTTGCTCTATGGCAACGAATGCAATTGTTGTATATGTACACAACTTCGTAGTGTTTCTGAACTCTTAAACTCTTTATTAAATGTAAAACAAAGCTATCATAATTGATGAAAGATGCACGGGTTTCGTATGACTCTTGTGCATTTTCACGAGTCCTGGCCCAGGTGTACCCTGTCGGGCCCTTCACTCACTCTGCAGCACTAAGTCTGAATTGTTATCAAACATATCTGAATTGTTATATGTCATATCTGAATTGTTACCAGACATGTCTGAATTGTTATCAGACATGTCTGAATTATCAGATATGTCTGAATTGTTACCAGACATGTTGTTATGATACGAGCTTCAGTTAGAAATGTTGAACCAGCAACCTTAAACTATCCTTCAGATAGTTTAATAACCCTTAATTATTAGGGTTATTAAGGCCATCACTAACTGGCCAACCAGCACGTATACCTTAGTCCTGAACATAGTCCAAGACTAAAATATACTCACAGCGTGTATATACCCCGAGAAGCGGGTTATACCTATCTGTGTGTGTGTATACTGTTTATACTTGGATTAAGCTAACAGGACAAGGAGTGAGATTGCCTTTAATTGAAAGTGCTTACTATGTGAGTTTAAGCTTTCTCGGCCATTAGGGCAAGTGGCAATGTGTCCCTTAAATTTAAACTTTAAGCATCCAAAACTTAATTTCAAGTTTGTGGTCTGAAATAGTGTTGATATAACGTGCTTATTAGTGGGGCATTTCTCTTGACTGAAAAGGTCTGATTATTGAATTACCAGAATTTGAAAATATTTTTAAGGCGGAGCATAAATGAATCATTGGGTGTTATTTCTCACTGAAAGAGTTGATAATTTAATTTTAATCAACTTCTCGTATTTCAATTATACTCGGTTGTATAATTTGAATAATGTTTTTAAAGGGAAAATATAGAAACGATTCATTTTCATTTCACCTGCACACAATTTGGATTTAAAATCTTACACAAAAAATATGACAGCTCCGAGATCCGGATCTGGGTCGGAGATCTGGATCTTTCTTTGTAAATAAAGAAAGGAATCAATCAGGTGACACTCACATAGAGTCCAGATGATGACACATGACGGCTGTGCTGTCCATGTTGAGGGGTATAGTCATTAAAAAAAATTCTTGGTGAAGGGAGAAGTTTCTTCAGATGGCAAAATTGTCAGTTAATTGTCAGATCGAGAAATTTCACTCTGCTCTTCTGCCTCTGGTCGTCGTCTTCTTCTCCATTTCTCCAAATGTCATATTTGTTTGAGGTTGGCTAAAAGAATGTACATTAACTGTCGAATATGTTACACTTATTATAAATTTACACAATGTTTCGAACCTACATGGTTTATTCTCAAGGGAGGAGACATGAGAGGATCTCTCGGAATTATGGACAGAAGAGGGCCTATCGGATAAAACAGATAGGTCCCTTCCTGTCTCTTCACTTGAGAATGAACCATGTAGGTTCGAAACATTGTGTAAATTTATAATAAGTGTAATACATTCTACAGCTAATTTTTATTCTTTTAAAATTATGGTATCAATTGGGTGAGGAAATCTTTCGGGAATCATATGAAATGCCTTTAGAAACTTGAGTAAAGAATCCTTCAGAACCTTCTATACCACATATGCCAGACCAATCCTGGTGTATGCAGCTCCAGCGTGGATTCTATATCTAGTCAAACACAAAACAAAGTTAGAAAGAGTTCAGAGGTTTGTCACCAGGCTAGTTCCCGAGCTGAGAGGTATAACCTACGAAGAAAGACTACTGGAATTATAGATAACGTCACTGGAAGATAGAAGAGTTAAGGGGAGACATGATTACCACCTATAATGTCTAAGAGGAATTGACAAGGAAGATAAAGACAAACTATTTAGCAAGGATATAGACGAAAAAGGGGACACAGGTGGAAACTTAGTACCCAAATGAGCCACAGGAACGTTAGAAAATTTTTTTTACCGTCGAAGTAGTTAGAAAATGGAGTGTAATAGGCAGTGATGTGGTGGAGGCAGACTTCATACACAGTTTCAACTGTAGATATGATAACGTCCAATAGGCTCAGGCATCTGTACTCTAGTTGATTGACAGTTGAGAGGCGGGACCACAAGAGCAGAAGCTCCACCTCACCCACCACACCAAGGCGAGTACACACACATACACACTTAAAACTTAAATACTTACGTCTATTACATAGTGAATCCTATTAAAATTCACAGAGGGAGGCCCTCTGGTGGCTGTCTTCCCAACTTTTGTGTAATAATTTTACCCTGGTGGTTCTCCTCTAATATATCTTTAGAAATTATCATTATGGAGATTTGAAACTTAAACTAATTATAACGCAACTCACATTTATGGAACGAAAGGAAAAATTCGATGTTTTGGCTTGTCATGGACTTAATAAATGGTCCTGATCGGACCGAAACGTCGCCACACATTTCGTGTCATCTGTGGTGGTTGGCGTTACTTAAACCTTCGTTATTGTAACTTTTTTCTCTGTTTAAAATGCTAACTTTTATTGTTAACGTGCAGATTCTTAATAATATTGCGTGGTGTACCATCCTGCTAGGCACATATAGAAATAAATTGATTTTTTTATGAAAGTAAATATTTATCAAAATAATACACTCAGGCTGGACGGTAGAGCGACGGTCTCGCTTCATGCAGTTCGGCGTTCAATCCCCGACCGTCCAAGTGGTTGGGCACCATTCCTTCCCCCCTTCGTCCCATCCCAATACCTTATCCTGACCCCCCCCCCTTTCCCAGTGCTATATAGTCGTGACGGTTTGGCGCTTTCCCCTGATAGTTCCCTTCCCTTTTCACTCAATCTCCACTCATTGTATCATGAGTATAAGCCATTCCACTCTACTCATATCACTCAATGCACCACGAGTACACTCCCGGTACTCAGAGTGCCATGTGGTACACTAGGTGTACCACATGGCACATGTACCACGTGTGGTACACTAGGTGTACCACACCTAGTTTGGTACACCCACTTCTCAAGACTGAGTGTTCATAAGAGGCATGATCAAAGGACCTCTTACGGTGTTCCGCGGGGAAACTAGATGAAGACCTCCAAAGGATACCTGAACAACAAGACTATCAAAATCCTCAGATTAGGCAAAATTGTAATTAATTTTGTCAATAAATTATGTTAATAATAATAACCTGATCAACCAGGCTGTGATTGATACGTCAGAACCATGCGAACAGCTGTATCTAACAGCCTGGGTGTTCAGACCACCGACCAGTCTTACGTGGAACACGAGGTTTATGTTCAGTCTTACATCTTCCTCTGTATACACAACGTTCAAAATACAACGTGTTAACATACTCAGAAACTTACAAACCCGTTGTCGTTGATTGCTGTGCGTAGCTGCTGTTTATAGTACTTCGTTATTTGTACGTTTGGAGGGACCAAAACGTCGAAAATTTGACGTTTTTAGTTGGTTGGTTTATCTATCATTTCATAACGACCTATCTTCAGGTTGTTCTCGTCCAAGCTGTGAACGACATCAAAGAAATAAATTTGGATATACAAGTCAATCAAAGACGTTTTCTCAAATATAAATAATTATTTAATTATAACTGTGTGGCTCTGTGTAACTGTGTAATATATATATATATATATATATATATATATATATATATATATATATATATATATATATATATATATATATATATATATATGTATATATATATATATTTATATATATATATATATATATATATATATATATATATATATATATATATATATATATATATATATATATATATATTAGTATATTTTGGTAGCAGTCTTTCCTGTAGACATATATTATTAAATATGACAGAAAAAGTAAGATTAATAATTCTAACACGAATTTTCTCAATCTTTCGTACATTTCTTTTCACTGTTGGAGGTAATTCAAAAATCAATTCTCCAAAATTCATTTTTATTTCTAGTCTGACGCGACACGAGCGCGTTTCGTAAAACTTATTACATTTTCAAAGACTTTAGTTTACAAATACACAACTGAATAGAACTTACGCATCTCCGATTTTGTTTATATCTACATTTGAGTGAGGTGGATGGGGTGAGGTGGCATTAATAGGGTATTAATTTCATCAACACAAGACAAAACACGAAACAATGGGTATTGAAATGGAAGTGATTGTAGAAAGCCTATTGGTCCATATTTCTTGATGCTTCTATATTGGAGCGGAGTCTTGAGGTGGGTAGAATATAGTTGTGCATTAATTGGCTGTTGATTGCTGGTGTTGACTTCTTAATGTGTAGTGCCTCGCAAACGTCAAGCCGCCTGCTATCGCTGTATCTATCAATGATTTCTGTGTTGTTTACTAGGATTTCTCTGGCGATGGTTTGGTTGTGGGAAGAGATTATATGTTCCTTAATGGAGCCCTGTTGTTTATGCATCGTTAAACGCCTAGAAAGAGATGTTGTTGTCTTGCCTATATACTGGGTTTTTTGGAGCTTACAGTCCCCAAGTGGGCATTTGAAGGCATAGACGACGTTGGTCTCTTTTAAAGCGTTCTGCTTTGTGTCTGGAGAGTTTCTCATGAGTAGGCTGGCCGTTTTTCTGGTTTTATAGTAAATTGTCAGTTGTATCCTCTGATTTTTGTCTGTAGGGATAACGTTTCTATTAACAATATCTTTCAGGACCCTTTCCTCTGTTTTATGAGCTGTGGAAAAGAAGTTCCTGTAAAATAGTCTAATAGGGGGTATAGGTGTTGTGTTAGTTGTCTCTTCAGAGGTTGCATTGCGTTTCACTTTCCTTCTTATGATGTCTTCGACGAAACCATTGGAGAAGCCGTTGTTGACTAGGACCTGCCTTACCCTACAGAGTTCTTCGTCAACAGTCTTCCATTCTGAGCTGTGGCTTAGAGCACGGTCGACATATGCGTTAACAACACTCCTCTTGTACGAGGATGAAATTAATACCCTATTAATGCCACCTCACCCCATCCACCTCACTCAAATGTAGATATAAACAAAATCGGAGATGCGTAAGTTCTATTCAGTTGTGTATTTGTAAACTAAAGTCTTTGAAAATGTAATAAGTTTTACGAAACGCGCTCGTGTCGCGTCAGACTAGAAATAAAAATGAATTTTGGAGAATTGATTTTTGAATTTCCTCCAACAGTGAAAAGAAATGTACGAAAGATTGAGAAAATTAGTGTTAGAATTATTAATCTTACTTTTTCGGTCATAATATATATATATATATGTCGTACCTAATAGCCAGAACGCACTTCTCAGCCTACTATTCAAGGCCCGATTTGCCTAATAAGCCAAGTTTTCATGAATTAATGTTTTTTCGTCTACCTAACCTACCTAACCTAACCTAACCTAGCTTTTTTTGGCTACCTAACCTAACCTTACCTATAAATATAGGTTAGGTTAGGTTAGGTAGGGTTGGTTAGGTTCGGTCATATATCTTCGTTAATTTTAACTCCAATAAAAAAAAATTGACCTCATACATAGAGAAACGGGTTGCTTTATCATTTCATAAGAAAAAAATTATAGTAAATATAATAATTCAGGAAAACTTGGCTTATTAGGCAAATCGGGCCTTGAATAGTAGGCTGAGAAGTGAGTTCTGGCTACTAGGTACGACATATATATATATATATATATATATATATATATATATATATATATATATATATATATATATATATATATATATATATATATATATATTATTTGAGTTTCATATTATTTGTTTAATATGTGCTTTGTAAGTCATTATTTTATATTCTTCACAAACGTTTGAAAATGAGCTTTCCTTGAATGTTATCATTAGCTGTACACACAGAAATCACAATAGCGTGATGCATCAAATGAACCAATCCACAAGGGCCGTGATGAGGGTTCGAACTTACGCCCGGGATGATCCCAGACGCTGCCTTAGTCGACTAGGCATTGACATAGTCAAAAGAATTGCAACCGGGAATTCCACTATTCTCGGTTGCAATTCTTTTGACCATGTCGCGGCCTAGTCGACTAAGGCAGCGTCTGGGATCATCCCGGGCGAAAGTTCGAACCCTCATCACGGCCCTTGTGAATTTGTTTTTATCACTAGCTGATAAATCAATAAAGATATTTCTAAGAGTAATATTACTAGTAGTAATAATAATACTCATATAGTAGTTTCTGCATTAATAGTAGTTAAACAACAGGATTAAATCCGGATTAAATGAACAAGAGGATTAAAAGTATCTGCAGCTGTAGTAATGCTAAAAATATCAATACTGCAGTAGTTCAATAATGTTAAAAAAAAACATAAAAACTTCCAACCTGTTTAGCATTATCCACACGTTTGGTCATCGTTAAGAGGGTTATTGTTGTTAAAGATTCGCTGCTTGGAACAAAAAGTTCCAAGCAGCACGGGCTATGGTGAGCCCGTGGCCCCGCTGAAAAAAAGAAAAAAGAAAAGATAGGGATACTCAATAATTCCGACTGGTCTCGCCTGTAGGTTTTTGCTCAGTTGGCCAACACGGGCGAAACGTTAACTCCAGTTAATGTAGCGTGCTCACGGAAATTCTTCACTGCAATATTTCCCCCTCGCACCGCCTTGGCGATCCTGAGGAAGCCGCATTTTGCCAGGGAAATAAGAAATTTGGTTCGCGTTCGCACCATCTTGGATCTTTTTAAGTTTTAACAGGGGGGGGAAATTATACTATGGCAAGGAGCCTTGTAAGGTAAGTGTATCTTCATTTCAAAATTTCTAGGGACTTAATTTACATGGTGAAATATAGCGGTTATTGATTGAAGAATATAAATGGGTAAATGAGAATAGGATAAGTGATATAAATCATAACTAAACGAGAAGAACCTCCAAGGCGAAGCTTAAACACGTATGGGGGGGAAAAAATTATTATGGAAAGGAGTTCCATAGGCGATTATGGAACGGAGTTCAATAGTTCCATAGTCACACTCCTGGAAGTGAACACAGGTGTATCAGAGATAAGAATTACTGGGGGATTAGGTAAGAAAACTTAGCTATTCATCTTAGGAATGGAGACGAACAAGAGGAGATCTGATCACGACATACAAGTTAATCGTAAAGAAGGAAAGATTGTATTTTTAACACCACTTCAAAACGAGAGAACACAGATGTAAACAATGACACGAGAAAACTTCTCCCATATTTCAATAGAGAGCAAATGTGGTAAGAGAATGAAGAAGCCAGTGAGTGTGATAGCTTGAAAGGTGGGGCCCAGGATCTGAAGTTCAAGCCCTACACACACAGATAAATAAGATCAGCTGGATAGGAACAGCTCCGGCTCTTTGGGCCCGCCTCTCAACTGTCAATCAATCAACTGATTTTTTTAACACAAACACACACACACACACACACACACACACACACACACACACACACACACACACACACACACACACACACACACACAGAGGAAGCAGTCCGAATCAGCTAACTCCCAGGTACCTATTTACTGCTAGGTGAACAGGCACATCAGGATAAAAGAAACTTTTTGTCCATTTATCTCCGCCTCCACCAGGGATCGAACCCGGAACCTCGAAACTACGAATCCCGAACGCTGTCCACTCAGCCGTCAGGTCCCCCCTGTGTGTGTAAGTGATGATGTGTGGAATTGGACCACCGCTAAGCTAGACCAAGTCTTGGAGGTGGACCTTAAAGACTTGGAAGTCTTACCTCAACCTTGTGAGTAAGACTTGTTTACCTTGTCTGAGTGCTAGGTACCAGACACTTGTACACACGCTGGGAGGCAGCAGACATCAATAACGTGTTGGTCGTGTCGTTCTGGCTAGAGCGAGCCCACTCTAAAATGTTGAGAATTAGAGGATGTAAAAAGTTAAAAAGATTCCACAGCCTGGAGCACACACTCTGGGAATGGCTCAGAATTATGTAATGTAAATCTCTTAATGTAACGTGTGGCTTCCGCACGAGAGTTTTTATATAGAAATGAACCGTTTTCACAGGAAGATCGCTACGGGTTCACCATAGCCCGTGCTGCTTGGAACTTTTTGTTCCAAGTAGCGAATCTTAAAAACAACAAAAACCTTACAATGTTCAGGGAAGAAGGTCCTGAAATAAAGTTCGATTCTCGTTTCATGACGGAGACGTTCTGGCAGGTTTTCTTTCGCCTAATGCATCTGTGCACCTAGCAGTAAATAGGTATCTCTGAGAAAGCTGTTATGAGTAGCAACCTGGGCAAGATTAGGCTTTGGATGTTCTCTTACCTGTCTTTGGTTCCGAGAATCAACAGCCCCGCGGCCCGGTCTCTGACCAGGTCTCCCGGTTGGTGTTCTGTTCAACCAGACTGTTAGGACGCAGGTGTGCTCGCATCCTGGCCTATGAATCACAGCCCGGTTGATCCTCTCACTAACGATGGATCAGAGGGCAGAAGAAAATGTATATATTCTGGTTAGCATTGTAAATGTGTGGCCACGTCTGTGGTAGGAAAAAAAACTGAGAACGGGGAGCCAGAACAGTGAGATATAAATGTTTTTAAGAAAGCTGACACGACCCATTGTCAGGAGAGTAGTTCTTAATGCCACCAAACTACCATCAGTGTGCTTCGCCACACTCCCAGAATACAACAAGCTGTATTCTGAACTGGGATACAAGAGCGTCAAACGTCATTCAAATTTACATTTACCAGAAGACGGTGAATGTGCAGGAAACAAGGCCGTAGTTCAAACCCTGCTAGAGATGTGCTACTATGCACTCAAGCAGGAATGGAAGAACTAGGACTCGCCTGGGAATGATGTCAACCTTAAATATCTCCTCAGTCCTTGAAGATTGGATATGTATGTATATGCCGGTGTATACATGTATGTATATGCCGGTGTATACATGTATGTATATGCCGCTAGGATATGTATTCCTATTCCGGTATGGAATACAGAACGTATGTGCATCCTCATTCGTACACATTAAGAACGTTCAGGGGTCATACTCAGGCCTCGATAACACCAAGTGTCCAGACTTGGAGCTTTTGATAACACCAAGAGTCCAGACTTGGAGCTTTTGATAACACCAAGAGTCCAGACTTGGAGCTTTTAATAACACCAAATGTCCAAACTGAGAGCTTTTGATAACACCAAATGTCATAACTTAGAGCTTTTGATAACACCAAATGTCCAGACTTTGAGCCTTTGATAACATGTGACTTGTTCATCGTATTAAAAGTATACTACTCATCACCCTATGTAGCTTACACCATCACTCACAGATGAACTATGTCACATGTTTAGAGATGGAGAAAGAGAAAGAGAGAGAAAAGCGACAGTAACAAAGAGTGTGATTTCGGTCAGGAGCGAACAAAGGAATGGTCCATCTTCATACCCATCCCTAATTGTTCACCCCCAGCAGTAATTGTTCACCCCCAGCAGTAATTGTTCACCCCCAGCAGTAATTGTTCACCCCCAGCAGTAATTGTTCACCCCCAGCAGTAATTGTTCACCCCCAGCAGTAATTGTTCACCCCCAGCAGTAATTGTTCACAAAGCAGTAATTGTTCACAAAGCAGTAATTGTTCACCCCCAGCAGTAATTGTTCACAAAGCAGTAATTGTTCACCCCCAGCAGTAATTGTTCACCCCCAGCAGTAATTGTTCACCCCCAGCAGTAATTGTTCACAAAGCAGTAATTGTTCACCCCATCCCTAATTGTTCACGAAGCAGTAATTGGGGACCTGGTGTAAACTGATTGTTGATCACGTTCCAGTGAAAACTTGCATTGTAAGTCCTAAACATGAGTTATGGGAAGAGAAATTCTACTGACAGGAGTCCAAAGATGTACACTATTATACTCCATCTATATAAAATGAGAGAAAAACAGTGTTAGAGACGAAGATAAATAGATAAAAACACCCCAAAACGCACAACTGCACCGCATGAAACACAGTGTTTAGCCGGCATGAAGAATGGCTGTGAATGCAAACACTTGTAAACAATACTCCGAGGTAAACAATGACTCAGCACCTGGATAAAGCGCATCGCTTTAATCGAGGAGAAACAGCCGTCACTCCAGCGTGGCGCTGCCGTCACCAGAAACTGTTTCAACACGGGAACAATAACTCACGTCCCATTAATCTCTTGATAAACTTTCGCCCTAATCCCCGGATTGGACTAGGAGCGCTGGGAATATGTGCTGGGAGTCCTTAGAGTTACAGGTTTGGGAGTTAGGTATAATGTGTTTATCGTACTTCCCGGCGTATAGGACGGTACTGTTTAATCAACCTGTCCTCTCGTTGCATTTTCACATCAGTATTCCGAGCGGACAAAATATGACGTAATATAAACCACAGCGGCTCACAAATATTCACGCTTTCTATGTATGAGCTCCGTTAGGTTCGGTTAGGCTAAGGTTCGGTTCGGCTAGGCTAAGTTAGGTTCGGTTAAGTTCGGTTAGGGTGTTTCAGCTCACCATTTTCTGACCGGTGTAGGAACATGAGAGGAAGAAAAGTATTTTAGTACGGTTCATTATTCATTTATTGAGAGTGATTCTCAAAGGGGGTTTTGTAGGGAAAAAATATATGATTTTATACATGTGAGTATAATACATATTCGGTGGTTCGAGGAGAAAAAGACATTAGTTTTTATCTAAATCCTAACGTTTGTTTAGCATGACTAAACAGCATTAGCAAGGAACAGCATTAGCGAGGAAAACGATAGGGAAGGATTATGAGAACATTCAAATCACGAAATTTCATTAAAATGTTTTTTTTTCCTAATAAATCACTTGTGTTGCCCGCCGTGAACACAGCTCGATACTCACTGCCCCCCTTCAGAGCAGGGAAAACTGCTGAAATATACGGAATATAGAGAGCATATATACGGACCGCAAAGACACGATATACCAACTCAATAATTGGGACCGTCTTAGACTATAAATGCATTCACTAGAAAAAAAGAGAGCCAACAGAGATATCCTATAATACATGGAAGATATTGGAAGGCCAGAGCCTAAAATATACACAACAAAATAATAAATTGGAGTGCACGATATGGAAGGATATGCAGAATAGAGCCAGTGAAGAGTAGAGTTCCCATTGGCACAATCAGGGAACACTGTATGAACATCAGAGGTCCACGACTCTTTGATTTCCTCTTAACAAATAGAATAAATATTTCCGGGACGTTTTCAAGAAACAGATAAGGTCCTGTAGGACGTGCTGGACCAAATGGGTTGTAGTGGACATGCATGCCTTCTGGCCGCTAGGAAACAACCTGTTGGACCAAGTTATCACAGGTCAAGCCTGGCCTCAGGCTGGGCATAGGGAATATAAGAACTTCCAGAACGGACTGCAGGTAAACTTCAGTAGACTAGGAAGACACCTGCCACAAGGTAGGACAACACCGAGGCAAGTTTGATAACAATACAACACTTTTAGCAAGCTGATGTACGCTTACAATAGGATTTTACCTTTCAAAAATACTCTGCTATCTCGCCCTCAGGAATCTGATTGTTATGGAGTTCAAATAGCAATGCTTAATAATAGTTTACATTTTCGCATAGATAATGTGCCAAACATTCAAAGTAATGAGCTGTCATGAAACTGAGAGTGGGTGAGAGAGAGAGAGAGAGAGAGAGAGAGAGAGAGAGAGAGAGAGAGAGAGAGAGAGAGAGAGAGAGAGAGAGAGAGAGAGAGAGGGCAATGTTTTAGCTGCTACTTGTCAGTGTGATTGCCTAACACACTCCATTCGAGCCCATTATCAACACTTGTCACCTGCTGGCCGGCGCTTTGCCCGAGATCTGCTCAAACACTCACTCAGAGGCGCCAGTGTCAGGGGCCATAGATAGCAGTGAAGCGGGAGAGGTGTTACAGGGTAGGGAGGCCGTGTTACAGGGTAGGAAGGGGCGTGTTACAGGGTAGGAAGGGTCGTGTTACAGGGTAGGGAGGGGGTGTTACAGGGTAGGGAGGGGGTGTTACAGGGTAGGGAGGGGGTGTTACAGGGTAGGAAGGAGCGTGTTACAGGGTAGGAAGGGTCGTGTTACAGGGTAGGGAGGGGGTGTTACAGGGTAGGGAGGCCGTGTTACAGGGTAGGGAGGGGGTGTTACAGGGTAGGAAGGAGCGTGTTACAGGGTAGGAAGGGGCGTGTTACAGGGTAGGGAGGGAGGACTGGTGCTCTCGCAGGATCATCACAGGGCTCAGAACATGAACGCGAGTGTAGTAAAGGTCAGGTCACGCAGGAAGTGGGGCCGGAGGCAGAATATCTTGACCTGAATTAAAGAGCAGAGGAGAAGCAAGAGCCAAGGAAGAGGAGGAGCGATGGCAGGAAGAGAGGACGGTGCTGGAGGAACATTTTCTCGAGACGAGCCAAAGACGATAGAGTAACGAGACTGTGAAGTGGAGTCTTCAAGTGGCGGATATGCACCGTCATTCTTAGCAGATATTTTAGCCCATTGAACAGTTGGAGACAAAACTTCCATTCTTATAATTATTAACGATTGGTATATACGAAGCTGTGTGTCTTGAGAGTAATGTTTCCTGAGTGTCAGATGTTTATATGAGGGTAGGGCTTCCTTTCTCCTACTTCATGCGTTTCCTGCTTGTTTTCCCCTCGCCTCAGCACTTTAGAAAGTTCATTACAACCTGAAATGTCATTTCCTTTAGTGTGTCTTCACTTCTTGGGGTCTTGCATTCACCTTTGGTCATCGTGTTTGAGAGAAGATATTCATTTCCTACAAGGAGTTCAGCGCCGAGCGAGACACGGGTATAAATCATATGAAAACTCGCTATATATATATATATTTATGACAATATAAATATTGAACGAAATAGTTCTATATCAACACAGGTACTGTACAGGAGTGGTTTTTAATTTACAGGAAATTGCTTTCACGCTGTTGAAGCTACAGACATTTTCTGAAGTGGTTGTGGGAACCGCGTGACAGCTCACCAGGAGATATAACACAGTTATTTCAGCAATCTGTACACCAGTAGATTGACGGTTAAGAGGCGGGACCAAAGAACCGAAGCTCAACCCCCGCAAGCAGACCTAGTTGAGTACAGTACAGGCAAACATTTACACTTAGATAACTCTCCTTATATCCGCGCCAGTCAGTGTGTTTATAACGATATATATATATATATATATATATATATATATATATATATATATATATATATATATATATATTGCAAAAAGATCAATAATTGATAATGACTTAATTGCAAGAAAACCCTTCAAAGGTAAAATTTAATAGCTTGAGTGCTTTCAATCCTCTTGGGCCCTTTTTCTCGAAAGCAGAATGACCGGATATGGAGAGCTGGGAATGGGTCACAGAGCTGTATCACTCTCTCCTCTGACTAGTATACTGTTCCCGGCACAAGTTTTCTGCATCCTCGTCCCAGTCTTCCGTCCCCTGCCCTAGGGCCTTAGTATCGCAGTAGCCTTCATCCCAGCACGAAGACCACTGGCAGGAGTAATTGATTTGGCCGCTTTGCGTTTTCCAGTATTTATCCTGCCCGAAACGCTGGGCGTACTAGTGGCTTTACAAGAATGTAATTACTATGCTATGTATCCTCACAATTCCAATGTACCTTCTTGTATATATATATATATATATATATATATATATATATATATATATATATATATATATATATATATATATATATATATATATAACAACCTATGACAACCATCTTTGTAACCTATATGTAACTCCTTTTTTTTAACAAAGTTCAAATAAAGTAAATATATATGTGTACATACAAAAGAATGGGGGTGGTAGGAGAAGATAATATTAGTGTTCAGTGAGAAACCACAAGGTCTCCTCTGAATACTTTTTATTTTCTTCTCCGAGGCTATGGGTCCCCACATTGGCACCAGAGGTGGTACCCCCTATATATATATATATATATATATATATATATATATATATATATATATATATATATATATATATATATATATAACTGAAAACTCACACCCCAGAAGTGACTCGAACCCATACTCCCAGATGCCACGCAACTGGTATGTACAAGACGCCTTAATCCACTTGACCATCACGACCGGACATAATGAGGTGATAGCCGAGGCTATTTGAACCACCCCACCGCCGGCACTCGGATAGTAATCTTGGGCATAGCATTTTACCAAATCACCTCATTCTTTGGGGCACACGTGAGGAACACAAATGCGAACAAGCCTGAATGGTCCCCAGGACAATATGCAACTGAAAACTCACACCCCAGAAGTGACTCGAACCCATACTCCCAGATGCCACGCAACTGGTATGTACAAGACGCCTTAATCCACTTGACCATCACGACCGGACATAATGAGGTGATAGCCGAGGCTATTTGAACCACCCCACCGCCGGCACTCGGATAGTAATCTTCGGCATAGCATTTTACCAAATCACCTCATTCTTTGGGGCACACGTGAGGAACACAAATGCGAACAAGCCTGAATGGTCCCCAGGACAATATGCAACTGAAAACTCACACCCCAGAAGTGACTCGAACCCATACTCCCAGATGCCACGCAACTGGTATGTACAAGACGCCTTAATCCACTTGACCATCACGACCGGACATAATGAGGTGATAGCCGAGGCTATTTGAACCACCCCACCGCCGGCACTCGGATAGTAATCTTGGGCATAGCATTTTACCAAATCACCTCATTCTTTGGGGCACACGTGAGGAACACAAATGCGAACAAGCCTGAATGGTCCCCAGGACAATATGCAACTGAAAACTCACACCCCAGAAGTGACTCGAACCCATACTCCCAGATGCCACGCAACTGGTATGTACAAGACGCCTTAATCCACTTGACCATCACGACCGGACATAATGAGGTGATAGCCGAGGCTATTTGAACCACCCCACCGCCGGCACTCGGATAGTAATCTTGGGCATAGCATTTTACCAAATCACCTCATTCTTTGGGGCACACGTGAGGAACACAAATGCGAACAAGCCTGAATGGTCCCCAGGACAATATGCAACTGAAAACTCACACCCCAGAAGTGACTCGAACCCATACTCCCAGATGCCACGCAACTGGTATGTACAAGACGCCTTAATCCACTTGACCATCACGACCGGACATAATGAGGTGATAGCCGAGGCTATTTGAACCACCCCACCGCCGGCACTCGGATAGTAATCTTGGGCATAGCATTTTACCAAATCACCTCATTCTTTGGGGCACACGTGAGGAACACAAATGCGAATTATTAAATGGTGGAAAAGTGGATTAAGGCGTCTTGTACATACCAGTTGCGTGGCATCTGGGAGTATGGGTTCGAGTCACTTCTGGGGTGTGAGTTTTCAGTTGCATATTGTCCTGGGGACCATTCAGGCTTGTTCGCATTTGTGTTCCTCACGTGTGCCCCAAAGAATGAGGTGATTTGGTAAAATGCTATGCCCAAGATTACTATCCGAGTGCCGGCGGTGGGGTGGTTCAAATAGCCTCGGCTATCACCTCATTATGTCCGGTCGTGATGGTCAAGTGGATTAAGGCGTCTTGTACATACCAGTTGCGTGGCATCTGGGAGTATGGGTTCGAGTCACTTCTGGGGTGTGAGTTTTCAGTTGCATATTGTCCTGGGGACCATTCAGGCTTGTTCGCATTTGTGTTCCTCACGTGTGCCCCAAAGAATGAGGTGATTTGGTAAAATGCTATGCCCAAGATTACTATCCGAGTGCCGGCGGTGGGGTGGTTCAAATAGCCTCGGCTATCACCTCATTATGTCCGGTCGTGATGGTCAAGTGGATTAAGGCGTCTTGTACATACCAGTTGCGTGGCATCTGGGAGTATGGGTTCGAGTCACTTCTGGGGTGTGAGTTTTCAGTTGCATATTGTCCTGGGGACCATTCAGGCTTGTTCGCATTTGTGTTCCTCACGTGTGCCCCAAAGAATGAGGTGATTTGGTAAAATGCTATGCCCAAGATTACTATCCGAGTGCCGGCGGTGGGGTGGTTCAAATAGCCTCGGCTA
>NC_091169.1:21758367-21793367 GCF_040958095.1 Procambarus clarkii
AGAGAGAGGATGGATATTTATTTCACACACACACACACACACGCACACACACACACACACACACACACACACACACACACACACACACACACACACACACACACACACACACACACACACACCACAGGTGGAAACTGAGTACCCACATGAGCCACAGGGACGTTAGAAATAACTTTTTCAGTGTCAGAGTATTTAACGGATGGAATGTATTAGGCAGTGATGTGGTGGAGGCTGACTCCATACACAGTTTCAAATGTAGATATGATAGAGCCCAGTAGGCTCAGGAATCTTTACACCAGTTGATTGACAGTTGAGAGGCGGGACCAAAGAGCCAAAGCTCAACCCCCGCAAGCACAACTAGATAAGTACACACGCACACACACACACACACACACACACACACACACACACACACACACACACACACACACACACACACACACACACACACACACACACACAGCCTGCGGCTAGAAAGGCAGGATCCAAGAGCTAATGCCCAACCCTACCGGGACAAATAGATGAGTACACACCCACATACACTAAACTGACGTTCATAAATATTGAAATTCCAAACTGACATGATGTTCAGCTTAGAAATTCGCCGTTTGGTGAAGACGTTTGATATAAAATAGCCGAAATAGATCTAAATCAATATTGTGGTCATTTTCTCTCAAGTGAAAGGAACCTTTGCTATAATAATTCCTCCTCTCTGATATTCATCGTCTGTTCGTAAATATATTTGCCCGTATATCTCCCCGTTTACCAGAATACTGTTTATCGAGACATTACTCCGGTTAGGAAATATAAATTCTCTTATCGTGACTGCCGTTTGGCAAGGTTTGGTGGTCAATCCGTTGATGTACAACAGAATACACCAGCTCCTTAACCCTTAAACTGCGCAAGTTTCGATAAATCAAATGGAAGAAATTCACAGATTCCCCACATCTCTGGGAGACCTAAGATAAGTATCGTGCGTAATTCCATGCGTTACAAGCGACGCAGAGATGCGTTTACGAGCGTTGTATTGCGTAAATTGTACGCATTTACATTTCCCATTTAAACGGATGAAAATATCACAGGTTGTAATTGCTTTTAGGGCGATAAGGTTTGCAACTGGAGATTGCCTGGGCGAACACACAGCTTCTCCGGGATGGTAAACCGTCTTGAGTACTTGTGTGAAGCTGTTTATTTAAGTACTCTGAGTGAAGCTGTTTGTTTCAGTACCCTGAGTGAAGCTGTTTGTTTCGGTTCCCTGAGTGAAGCTGTTTGTTTCGGTTCCCTGAGTGAAGCTGTTTGTTTCAGTACCCTGAGTGAAGCTGTTTGTTTCAATATCCTGAGTGAAGCTGTTTGTTTCAGTACCTGGAGTGAAGCTGTTTGTTTCAATACCCCCTGAGTGAAGCTGTTTGTTTCAGTACCCTGAGTGAAGCTGTTTGTTTCAATATCCTGAGTGAAGCTGTTTGTTTCAGCACCCTGAGTGAAGCTGTTTGTTTCAGTACCTAGAGTGAAGCTGTTTGTTTCAGTACCCTGAGTGAAGCTGTTTGTTCCAGTACCCTGAGTGAAGCTGTTTGTTCCAGTACCCTGAGTGAAGCTGTTTGTTCCAGTACCCTGAGTGAAGCTGTTTGTTCCAGTACCCTGAGTGAAGCCTTTTTTTTAGAGGAGACAATATGAAGGTGGTTGAGAATTCTGTAATATGTGATACCTACACCACTAGCCCCACACAGAAGAGCCCCACACACAAGAGCCCCACACACAAGAGCCCCACACACAAGAGCCCCACACACAAGAGCCCCACACACAAGAGCCCCACACACAAGAGCCCCACACACAAGAGCCCCACACACAAGAGCCCCACACACAAGAGCCCCACACACAAGAGCCCCACACAGAAGAGCCCCACACACAAGAGCCCCACACACAAGAGCCCCACACACAAGAGCCCCACACACAAGAGCCCCACACAGAAGAGCCCCACACAGAAGAGCCCCACACAGAAGAGCCCCACACAGAAGAGCCCCACACAGAAGAGCCCCACACACAAGAGCCACACACACAAGAGCCCCACACACAAGAGCCCCACACACAAGAGCCCCACACAGAAGAGCCCCACACAGAAGAGCCCCACACACAAGAGCCCCACACACAAGAGCCCCACACACAAGAGCCCCACACACAAGAGCCCCACACAGAAGAGCTCCACACACAAGAGCCACACACACAAGAGCCCCACACACAAGAGCCCCACACACAAGAGCTCCACACACAAGAGCCACACACACAAGAGCCCCACACAGAAGAGCCCCACACAGAAGAGCCCCACACAGAAGAGCCCCACACAGAAGAGCCCCACACACAAGAGCCACACACACAAGAGCCCCACACACAAGAGCCCCACACACAAGAGCCCCACACAGAAGAGCCCCACACAGAAGAGCCCCACACACAAGAGCCCCACACACAAGAGCCCCACACACAAGAGCCCCACACACAAGAGCCCCACACAGAAGAGCTCCACACACAAGAGCCACACACACAAGAGCCCCACACACAAGAGCCCCACACACAAGAGCTCCACACACAAGAGCCACACACACAAGAGCCCCACACACAAGAGGGCCACACACACACACACACAAGAGCCACACACAGGAGCCCCACACACAAAGAGCCACACACAAGATCCCCACACACATGAGGGCCACACAAGAGGGCCACACACACACACACACACAAGAGCCACACACAGGAGCCCCACACACAAAGAGCCACACACAAGAGCCCCACACACAAGAGCCCCCCCCCCCCCACACACACACACCAGCCCTCAAGCAGCGTGCACCATAATCCCCCGCCCCCCCCCCCCCCACCCCCCACACACACACACCCAAACACCACCGTCTTATCCTGGTCAAACATGCAGGAGGAGAGAGAGAGACGCCGGGAGCCTCGACGCTACCAGGGAAAAAGTGTAATACGTCTTGACCCTCTTGACTGTTGTGGTCGATATCGCCGGCGCCTCCGTGCTTGTCGCAGGGGACCTTAATTACGGGTTTAAGTCCCCCCAAACACGCGCTCGGTAACCTGGTCACTACGGGAAGCCACGATCACTCGGTTACAAACGGTTGCACCTGATGCGTCTGTTCACCTAACGGTAAATATAGGTAGAAGCTGGGAGTTAAGACAGCTGCTTTGGCTGCATCTTAGATAGGTATATATGTGTGTAGAAAGCGAATATACATATGTGGGGAGTTATAATTGAGAAAAATAGGTCGGGAGTCAGTGCATTAGATAAGCGATGGTTAGAAAGGCGGGGTCCAAGAGCTAAGAGTTCAATCTAGGAATAAATGATATATTCAAATAGTATGTACACACACAGTATGTATGTACACAATATGTTACGGTGACGCACAGTAACATACGATACTTTTCACTGTAGAAAAGTGGAAGTGTTGGAGAGGAAATTAGACACGCTCCTGTAAGAAATGCGAGACCCAACAGGGTTGTTGATTGATGAAGATTAATCCACCCAAGAGGTGGCACGGGCATGAATAGCCCGTAAATAGGTTGATAGGTTGTTGCTCCGGCCCTTCTATTATCAGCGAAGCGATGAACCTCATACTCAGCAACTATCAAGAGCCGCCCAACATTCAGTTACATTCTATCACGTTCGAAACCCAGTGGGGACATCCAGCACATGACCCTAGCCACCACTGAATCGTAGGAGATGGGTATACTGACCCAAGCGAAAGGTCCTCTCACTGTCTCAGTCGCTTTATTGTATTCACTTCTGCACAGCCTTTGAATATGTTGACAAGGATCAAGAAAACATATCTCTAAGCGTGAGTCAATAATAAAACTGTACAAATTCATTTTGAGAGTTAATTCTTCTACTTCTCAAGTGAAGAACTTGAGAAATGTATAGAAGATTCGTGCTATATTCATCGATCTCATCAATTCTGTTATATTCAGTAACATGTCTAATAGAAAGACTTCCTATCTCTGTCTGCCTTTCCCTACCCATTCTCTCTCTCTCTCTCTCTCTCTCTCTCTCTCTCTCTCTCTCTCTCTCTCTCTCTCTCTCTCTCTCTCTCTCTCTCTCTCTCTCTCTCTCTCTCATCATCATCATCAAACCGCACATCAGAAAATTAAGAAACGACAACGTTTCGGTCCGTCCTCGCCCATTATCATGTTGTGTAGTGGTCCAGTCCTTTTCTTTCTGTCTCCCTGTCTATCTTTTCCTCTCTCTTTCCCTGTCTCTCTTTTGCTCTCTCACTCTCTCATTCCCTGTCTCTCTCTTTTCCTCTCTCTCATTCCTTGTGTTTCTTTTCCTCTCTCTTTCTCTGTCTCACTTTCCAATTCTATGTCTCGCTGTCTCTCAGAAAATTTAATATTAACATGCACTAAAAATCTCAACAGTAAAGAAATCCCCGATTTCGGCACTTGGGCCGACCCCGCCTGGCCTTGCATAATCCCCTCGTGTTATGTTGCAATGTTGGGTGAATCTATCCCTATACATCTGATTACATGATTACAAAATGTGTGGCATTAACATACACAGGGCCTTACACACACATTATGTATGTATGTGTGTATGTGTGTGAGTGTGTGAGTACTCACCTAATTGTACTCACCTAGTTGTGCTTACGGGGATTGAGCTCTGGCTCTTTAGTCTTGCCTCTCATCTATTAATATGCTGGTGTTCAAGTTGTTGACAGTGGTGATATCCTGGTCAGGATATCAGAGATATCCTGACCAGGAATAATCGATAGATGCAGCGACAACAGACATTAAATATAGCAGAATACCTACATATTAAACACTCGTCCAGTTATCAACCAGCAGCTTGGACCTAGGCTTGTCCAGCCATATACAAGTTCAGGACAGAATTACAAATTTACTCCATTCTCACTCTCCCAGTCGTTGGCCAGCCAGAAATAGTTCCCAGATTAGTGAACACATCATTTTTGTACAGTTAGGCATATATATATAAACCTATTTCATGTTCATCTACAATCTACAGAAAGCTTATGATAGATATATTACTATAACACGACAATTATAATGATTAAAAAACAAATTATTTAAGTTTTTGTGTAGATTGTAGATGATGGACCTGAAAGATTTGACTCAAAATCAGGCCAAAAAAGGAAGATGAACTGAAACGGGTGACTGGCCTTCAGTGTGCAAGCTATTGAGTCAAAGTTTTCAGAGAAACTTGAAGACACGATCTCATACAGGTGGTGGCAGTCCTCGAGAAGTTTAATGACCCGACCAAGTGAGATATTACCAAGACACGTGACTCTCTTGAAATCTCCGACACTGTAAAGATCACTGATTTTAAGCTCTGGTGGTGTGAAGCCGTAAGGAATAGCTCCCAGCAACGGCAGCACGTGTTGTCTAGTGCAGTAAACACCACCACACACAGAGATCACACTAACGTGATGTATCAAATGAACAAATCCACAAGGGCCGTGACGAGGATTCGAACCTGCGTCCGGGAGCATCCCAGACACTGCCTTAATCGACTGAGCTACTGACTGAGAATTTGTTCAGTAAACACCACGGCTGAAAACCAGTTCATTTAATGAAGAAAAATTAGAAATAATCAAAAGACTTTCGCGTAGATTCTTTATTTATTTATTTTTATAATTCTGTTATTAAGGAACCTAAAGTAATATTCTTATTCCACCAGTTTCCAGCTAAATTATTTGAGCAGAATTTCCTGCATGTCATAATAAATGTTTTAACACGATTTTGCAATTGGCAGTATATCCCATTTACTTGCTTTTACGTAAGAGCATTAACCCATACTTTCAGTCGCATTATGCAGTTTTCCCAATTGGTTGACTCTATTTAGTCATGAACACCTACACAGTTTACGGGTTAACGTTACTATTGAAAAAAACAATTTTTGCTAACATAATATTGGGGAAGACAAAAGGAGAAACGAGGGGTTCTACATAGCAATGGTGTAGCCAATATTGTAGATACAGTTTGCGATACAGAGGTAGGGGATGGGGGGGGCCACACTCTGAGATGCAGAGAGAGAGAGAGATAGAGAGAGAGAGAGAGAGAGAGAGAGAGAGAGAGAGAGAGAGAGAGAGAGAGAGAGAGAGAGAGAGAGAAAACGCCAGGAGGAAGCTTGTATAAGATTAATAACATATTACACACAGGGAACACGTTACACGAGTTTATATACAAAGAAAATTTTTCATTTCTAAGCAAAGCCGCAAGCATTATAGTTCGACATAAGATAATTATCAAGAGAGAGAGTGCTGAACCGGTGTGACTAAGTTGGAAGACTTCCTAACCTCACATTAAGGTAGACAGGGTCCTTTGAAAATATTTGTATCCCAAGAAGCTGATCGGCAATCGTACTTCAGTTTGTTTCTATAAATTATACAACCTAAGGACAATTATGAGGAATATATATACACCCAGTGGCTCCCCCGTTTATCTGTGTATATACACAAAGTTTGCATGTATATTGAACTCTGTTTAGGATGAAAGTATTCTTGCTGGTTGGTATGTTATGGGGGGTGACCCCTAGTAACCCTCCATAGGTTGTTTAGCTCAAAGCAGATAAAACTACTCGACTGAGTGAGTAGTCTCGACTACTCGACTCTATATAACACTAAGTGGTCGCACTTTGCTTAATACCAGTAATCAGAAAATCAGCCAATTGCATAGATCTTTGCATAATCGACTGATGTATTTACGATATGTGTACTCAGTCCCTTCAAGTGGGTATGGGTACTCAGTCCCTTTCAGAGGACACGTGTGTTCAGTCCCTTTAAGCAGACATGTGTACTCAGTCCCTCAGATAGTGGGACTAGCGTCTCACACGGGTCGTCTCAGAGTAGTGAGGATAGGAGCCTCTTGAGTGTCGTGTCGCTATTACCTACTGCCTTAAAATGTTAAGCGTCCTGAGGGGAAAATTGTATGCTCCCCTTGTCTCTCTTTTTCCGCGACACTCGCCGCCACTGTGTGTCTACACCACCACTCTGTCTCTTCACCACCACCAATGCTGTCTCTTTCTCTTCGCCAACACACTTTCTCTCCAACCACCATCACTGTGTCTCATCGTCACCACCACCAACATTATCTCTCTCTCCACCACCAGAACCACATTCCACCGCCAGATTGTGGAAACAAAGGGGAAATTCTCACGGAAATGTACAAAATATGTGAGGAACTTCACCTGTGTGTAGGCTGAGGCTGTGAGAATAAACGTTGCCAGAAGAAACGTTGTCAGGCGAAACGTTCGATAACATGAGAACATCTGTGGAGCAGGGCAGCAGGATCGAACCACTGCTCTCGCTCACTCTTGATTCATCCCGTTATTGTGATTTTCTTGTGTATTAGTTACCACACGGACTGTAGATGACGTGTGGAAAACTCCCAGAGTAACTACAAATGCCACGAAATTAATAAAACTCGACTCTATATCACAATGGCTGATGCAGGAGGCTGCATAGAGCCTCCCCCCGATCATTTTTGTGTAAATTTGTTGGTAAATAAAACATAAACGTAGTCCCAATATACAAAACAGAGGACAGACAATAGTCACTATATTACACATCAGTAACAGTGACAAGAATTCTTCGTAAAGTGCTGGAAAAAAAGTAATCAGAATCTTCTTTACTAGAAGACTTCTTCACTAAAATACAAGAGTAAAAAGAAGACTTCTTCACTAAAATACAAGAGGAAAAAGAAGACTTCTTCACTAAAATACAAGAGGAAAAAGAAGACTTCTTCACTAAAATACAAGAGGAAAAAGAAGACTTCTTCACTAAAATACAAGAGGAAAAAGAAGACTTCTTCACTAAAATACAAGAGTAAAAAGAAGACTTCTTCACTAAAATACAAGAGGAAAAAGAACACTGGCTACACAGATTTTTTGTCTTGAATGTCAACAAATATTTGACACTGATCCTCTTGAAAAGCCGGTGTATAAAACAAGTTGGGATGACACTAAACTGGGTTAGGAAATGCTTGAAGAACAAATAAGACAGAGTTAGTATGGAGCCTCGGATGATGTGATAGCTTGGGGACCCTCGAGGCTCACTACTAGCACCTTAATAGCTACTAGTAATAGCTACTACTACTAGCCCCCCAAGTACTAGTAGCACTAGTACCATTTTTCTTTGTTATTTATGAGAAATGTGAATGAAACTACCCCGAGGGAGTGAGCTCATTTAACATTCGATTTAAACCTAATAAGGAATATAACATCCGAGAAGGATTGCAATGCCCGACACACTACTAGAACATTATCTAACACAGTGCAGAGTTACAGCCACAACAGACCACTGGAACATTATCTAACACAGTGCAGAGTTACAGCCACAACAGACCACTGGAACACTATCTAACACAGAGCAGAGTTACAGCCACAACAGACCACTGGAACATTATCTAACACAGTGCAGAGTTACAGCCACAACAGACCACTGGAACATTATCTAACACAGTGCAGAGTTACAGCCACAACAGACCACTGGAACATTATCTAACACAGTGCAGAGTTACAGCCACAACAGACCACTGGAACACTATCTAACACAGTGCAGAGTTACAGCCACAACAGACCACTGGAACACTATCTAACACAGTACAGAGTTGGAAACCCATTAAGATTTCAACTTAGATTCAACAGAGCAGAAGAAGTTGTTAAACACATGGAACAAAATCTTACTAAAGCGACCATACGAGTCATAAATACTCATACTCCGCCCAAGTAAAACAGAAATAAGCAACACTTAGTGGGACCAGCCAGAGGCTTAGGGCCCGCGCAGGAATATTCCTACAAACAAACAAAAAAATACAGTACCATAATCTACACCTTGCAAAGCTGGAAGTTGAAATAGTGCAGAGGTTTGCAATGATGTGAGTGCAAGAAGCAGGACAAAAAGAAGGACTTCAGGACAGAGGTGAAAACAAAAGTTAATGATTCGAAAAGAGGGTAAGGAAAAACTCATGCCCTGTACGGGTGATCAACGAGAGGGCCCCTGTGGGACCCTCTGGGACTCTGTGGGACCCTATCGGACCCTGTGGGACCCTATGGGACCCTGTGGGACCCTATGGGACCCTATGGGACCCTCGTTGTGGTCCCCAACTGCTGTGATCTCCAACGAGGGTGATTAACGAGGGGGAATACACTGAAACGTGTTGACGCGAAATTCAGTTCCATTTCGAACTTTAAATCCGGATTCGACACAGATTTCTAACATTTCTATCAAGAAACTCAAATTATTACGCAGTGGGTGCAATATAATGCTAGTAGGCGGGACATTAGAACTAAAACTCACTAATTCCGGAGTCACAGACAGGTAAGCCCTACACTCTTGTCTAATAACATTATGTAGTTCTATGTTATTTGTAAATGTAATTATTGCATTGTTTACAATATATTTATTATGTTACCTCTCAGTCATCATATTAAAGAGTTATACCCACCCGAGTTATCTATTTCAATGGCTATATGTCTAAGGTTGGAGTCCCGATGTTTGGGCTCAGCCTCACCCAACTTTGCCCCGTGATTGTTGTGGGGTATTTGCCCAACATGGCTGAGCCGGAATCTGCATCATTCAAACGAATACCGCATGGCACGATGCCATAGGGAACCCTATACACTTCTTCCTCGAGTTTAAGACTTAAAAAAAAATCAAAACTAGTTATTCTATAAATGTTTGCTGCATCTCCAACAATGGGAATGTCTTGAAGGAGGAGCCTCCTCCTCTCTAGCCTCTACTGGGGACATCCACCTGGGAATCTCTCACTCTCGTCTATACTTCAGCAATATTGCTTTAAGCGAAACCTGTGTTTGCTCCATTATTCTGCCTGTGAGGGCGCGAGATTCTTGGGTACCTCGGTGGTGTTCTTGGGGCTGTATGATTGGTTCATACTTCCTGTGTGTGCATGATTGGTTCATACTTCCTGTGTGTGCATGATTGGTTCATACTTCCTGTGTGTGCATGATTGGTTCATACTGCTGTGTGTTGTTGTGCCTGTAGGATTTTTTCATACTACTGTTCAGGGTAGTATGAAAAATTACCCATAACTCGCCCATAACTCACCCATAACTACTTAACCCATAACTCAACAAAGTATTCAAACATCAGTACACTGTGGGTTACTCATTCCCATAGGAGGGCTTCCATCTTGACCTTCGTTATGTCCGACTCCTTCAGGGTGAAGATCAGATCGAGTCTAACTGATTCATCTTCTCCTCTCCTACTCGTAGGGTCCCTTGACATATTAGCCTAGAACATTTCTTGTTTCCATGTCCAGTAGTTTAGCTCACAAGGTATCTGTTCCTCCATGTGGGTCTCTGTTTTCCCAGTCTATCTTCTTATAGTTGAAGTCTGCTATAATCAACAGTCTGGATCCGTTCCTGTAAAGTGACAGAAGCTGTGCTCTCTCTTATATCAATGGTAACTATGTTGTTTCTGCTGTAATTCCTCTCTGGGTCTTCTGACATTTGGTGGGGGGGTATTATATTACTACTGATATTATTTTTTATCTTCAAATTGCCACGGTGCGTATTATATACGGTGCGTCACTGAAACTTCACCGCCCCGGATATCCATCTCCTCTAAACTCCAGTCTTACCTTATCAGCAGAGCGGCTCCACCTCCACCTCTTCCTTCTCTCTCTTTTCTTACCACACAGTATTCCTGCGGAAACACTGCAGCTGTTTATGACGTTTGTTAATTTTGTTTTCGGGGGTGCTATTATGTCTGGGTTTTCCTCTCGTGACCATTCTCGAAGTTCACTTGTTTTACTTGTAGTTCCATCTGTGTTTGTGTACATTACCTTGAAGCTCACTTTCTTCTGTCTATTCTCACTTCTTTCCTCTTGATGGGCATTCCACTGGCTAAGGAGGTTATTTCATGGGTGTGGCAAGATGAGATGGTTAACAGGATCTTAGAGAATTATGGGGTGAGGATTGGGGGGCCAAATAAAGGGAGAGAAAGGGAATGTATGGGTTGGGAGGGAGAGGGAGAGTTGGGGGGGGGAGACAAATGAGTGGGAACAGGAAGGGTTCGGGGGTGAAGAGAGTTTCTATGGGAAAGGGGTTGGGGATGTTGTATTACTCTCTTAGGTTGCTAAGCTGCTGATAGGGGGTTCCCCACTCCCTCTCTGAGAGTGTTAAATTAGGGATTGTCTCCCCCTGGTTCTCTTTCCTTCTCCTTGCGCTTCTTCCTTGCATCTGCTGACATGATTCTCTCGTCCCTTGTCATATCCCTCTGAACGAATACCTTTTTCTACCCCCTCACACTTAACAGAGATGGCTCCTCTTTGCTAGATTTTCCTCTTTTGTGGTCTCGTTTGAGAGGAGGGTCTTTATCATTCGATATCTGTCCATGTTGTACCAGCCTAGCAGGAAAACCTGTTCTACACTTTGTTCAGGGAGGGAGAATGGGAGGGAGGGTGAGGGAGAGTGAGAGGGAGGGTGAGGGAGAGCGAGAGGAATGCTGGGAGGGAGAAAGAAATAAGAGAGGTCGAGCAGTATTGGTTAAGGGACTGGATGGGATGGTCAGATTCTGGAGTGATTGAATCGGAAGAGCCGGATGTGGGTGACAGTCTGGAGTTAGGTGGCTGACAGTCTGGAGTTAGGTGGCTGGCAGTCTGGAGTTAGGTGGGTCACAGTCCGGAGTTTGTTACGTGATAATTAAGGTGATTATAGTGATGAGAATAGTGGGAAGTGAAGTTAACTACAGTACCTCGTAAGATGGTTGGACGTAATGAGGGTTTTAGGAGGTAGGGACCGAATGGGAACAGCAGGGACCGAATTAATAAAGTGTGTATATATGGTGAGGAAATAGTTAGATGGAACCAATATTATGACCGTGTGAAACTACCATATCTTGCCACATTTCATGTGAAGATTTTAACAATTAGTTCTATAAAACAGTAGAGAGCCCCCGTGGAAATTTGGTGTGATTTCAGAGTGTTGATTTTGTGATGATGTTATAGTGAGTGCTATCGAGTGGTGTTATCTGGAAGTTATGGCGAGTGAACATGTATCTTTTTCTTTATCTATAACAATCTGAAAAGTAAAATAATCTATGTTATCTATAACAATTACCCCCCAATAATAGATTCCTGTGCCCTCCAGATCTGTACTATCTTCCCTGTTCACTGAAAGCGGGAAATGAAGTGGTGATGCTGGAAATGATTGATTATGCGTTCCAATTATGTTCCCTCAAACTACAATTATTCCACATGATTGTAAATATATTAATGGTCTTTGCCTTAATATTTTCAAAGGGTGTTTAAGCAGGTAATTATCGGTCAATTTGCTTAGCTTTATTAGCTGGTGAACTCATGGAATATATCATCAACAAATTTAAAGTTCTCAATAAGGTTTATTAAAAATTTGTTAGTCCAAAAGTCTGAAAAGTAGATCTACTAATCTTATGCTTCCTGTCTTGCTAATCTTTCTATCACAGACATTAGTGGGAATACTCTCCTCCTCTTTTGAGAGATCATCAGAATTAGCATATTAAAATAAAGTACTGAAAATGCCATCAATTCTGAATTCAAGCTTATATCTCTAAAGCTCTTCAAAGTCAAATGTATTTTGAGCTCATTTAGAGCCTATTTGAAATACTTAAAATTCGGAATGTATGCATTAATCAATGTAACTTTAAAAAGACTCGTTTTAAATAAATAATTTAAATTGTTTAATGGCAGCGAGGTGGGTGGGTGTACACCATAGAATCTATAAAGAAACATTAAAAATGCTATTTTTTTTAAGTGTACAAAATAGCATATTTAATACTTTTATAGATTCTCTGTTGTACCTCCACCCTCCTCACTGTCATTACTCAAGTGGTGGTCGTTTAGTACCGCCCAATGAAGCGGTCTGAATGTCATATTCCTGGAGTTTAGGCCTGTGTGTGGGGGTCTGAATGTCATATTCCTGGAGTTTAGGCCTGTGTGTGGGGGTCTGAATGTCATATTCCTGGAGTTTAGGCCTGTGTGTGGGTTCTGAATGTCATATTCCTGGAGTTTAGGCCTGTGTGTGGGGTCTGAATGTCATATTCCTGGAGTTTAGGCCTGTGTGTGGGTTCTGAATGTCATATTCCTGGAGTTTAGGCCTGTGTGTGGGGTCTGAATGTCATATTCCTGGAGTTTAGGCCCGTGTGTGGGTTCTGAATGTCATATTCCTGGAGTTTAGGCCCGTGTGTGGGTTCTGAATGTCATATTCCTGGAGTTTAGGCCTGTGTGTGGGTTCTGAATGTCATATTCCTGGAGTTTAGGCCCGTGTGTGGATTCTGAATGTCATATTCCTGGAGTTTAGGCCTGTGTGTGGGGTTCTGAATGTCATATTCCTGGAGTTTAGGCCTGTGTGTGGGTTCTGAATGTCATATTCCTGGAGTTTAGGCCCGTGTGTGGGTTCTGAATGTCATATTCCTGGAGTTTAGGCCTGTGTGTGGGTTCTGAATGTCATATTCCTGGAGTTTAGGCCTGTGTGTGGGGTCTGAATGTCATATTCCTGGAGTTTAGGCCTGTGTGTGGGTTCTGAATGTCATATTCCTGGAGTTTAGGCCCGTGTGTGGGTTCTGAATGTCATATTCCTGGAGTTTAGGCCTGTGTGTGGGTTCTGAATGTCATATTCCTGGAGTTTAGGCCCGTGTGTGGGTTCTGAATGTCATATTCCTGGAGTTTAGGCCTGTGTGTGGGGTTCTGAATGTCATATTCCTGGAGTTTAGGCCTGTGTGTGGGTTCTGAATGTCATATTCCTGGAGTTTAGGCCCGTGTGTGGGTTCTGAATATCATATTCCTGGAGTTTAGGCCTGTGTGTGGGGTTCTGAATGTCATATTCCTGGAGTTTAGGCCTGTGTGTGGGTTCTGAATGTCATATTCCTGGAGTTTAGGCCTGTGTGTGGGTTCTGAATGTCATATTCCTGGAGTTTAGGCCCGTGTGTGGGTTCTGAATGTCATATTCCTGGAGTTTAGGCCCGTGTGTGGGTTCTGAATGTCATATTCCTGGAGTTTAGGCCTGTGTGTGGGTTCTGAATGTCATATTCCTGGAGTTTAGGCCTGTGTGTGGTTACTCTGTCACAACACATCCTGATATTCGTTCCATGTCTCACCTGCCCTATTCGCTGGACGAGCAGCGGTGGCCAGGAATGTTATTGGTGCCACGAAGCGTGACACAGATAGTGACCACGGTGTGGTGAGCCATGGCAGGGAGGGACAGGGGGTGTTGTGTGACAAGGAGGCTTGACAGGGAAGGGAAAGGGACGTTGATGTGACGTCAAATGGCACAGAAGTTCAGGCTAATTGTCAAGTTCATTATCTCTACGCAAAATTGTTACAAAGCATTACAAAGTATATCTTGGTTGCAGGTCCAGCATATCATCAAGTATTCCAGTATTCTACAATATTTTGAGTTCAACATATCTCAACCCAGGAAGTTAGTTAGTATGGGACAGGGTACAATATAATATTCAAAGAAATGCATAATTTCCCTCAAAATTCACTAATAGTGGTTTCGATATTTGAGGTTTGGGAAAGCTGTCAGATACGTCTTTATCCCAAGGGAATTCTGGTTATTAAAACATCGCATTATCTAGTTTTTGCTTTATCAGTTCCTTTTATAAATGTCCCCTTACGGTATTCATCATAATGCTTTAAGGGCTTCGTGAATTTCTTAGTTCAGTTAGATTTTCATCTGACATTCACTGCATCATTCTCTTTATCACTACTAATGAAATGAAATTAATCTCTAATACTGACCTGCCACCGGCTGTCTTTGCAAGCATGTCAACAGAGACATACTTTGATGTGTCAACATGTGATGGTATCCAGAGGAATTTAATCTCAAAGCTGTATTCTTTTATAGCTAAAACATTTATTCTAATAACACTGGGGCAGAGGGTGTTGGTGTGCCGACCCATGGCAAGGGGGGGTATGGCGACCCATGGCAAGGGGGGGTATGGCGACCCATGGCAGGGGGTGTGGCTTGCCATGGTAGGGAAGGAAGCGACCAGAGTGGTGGGGCAAAAGTGAGACAGAGACGATTGGTAGACAAATTGATTAATGAATCAAGTGGAGGGACAAATGATGGAATGATGGATGGTCAAGGGTAAGGAGATGGAAGAGCGAGGAGAGAGGGAAGGGAGAGAGAGAGAGAGAGAGAGAGGAGAAGAGAGGAAAGAGTGAGTGGGTACAAGAGTTGTGGAATGGGATAGGTACTTACATATTGGTACATATCTATCAGTGATGGGCTCACCGATCTATCTACCCTTGTTGTACCTGTTGCATTATATTCTATTTTGACGTTCGACCTCTTTATCGATAGAGGTGGCTTCCTCAACGTCTTCCACCTGCTAACTCCCACCATTAAGAAGAGGTGAAGTAAGGGGCCTGATAGAGAAACAAGGAGTAAATGAGAATAATCTTGAGGTGGTGATAAAGAGGTGGTAGATGCAATTAGAGAAGAGGGAGATGTGAGAAGTGTAAGGGATCTTAGTGCGGTGTGAGCGTGATGAATGAAGGTTGTGAGTGTGTAGAGTGAGTGGCTGTGTGTGTGTGGCTGGAGTGCATAGAGTGCACAGTCCCTCGCGCCGTCCCCAGCGTAAGTGAGTGTTGGGTTACTTTAAATATAGAGATGACTCGCCTGAGTGAATGACGAGACACTTCCTGTTTATACTTTTACCGTCGGTTCACTCGAGGGCCTCCAGTGCCTGATGCCTCTGTTGGCCCACTCAGGATTGGACAGGAGGGTCCTTCAATAAATTTGGCTCACTGGGGATTAGACAGAGGTCCTCTTGTTTATACTTTTGGCACACTTGAGTTAGAGATGACTGAGCCACACTGAGTGGCTCTCCCTACCTGATACTAGTCTAGCTCACTGGAGAGAGAGAGAGAGAGAGAGAGAGAGAGAGAGAGAGAGAGAGAGAGAGAGAGAGAGAGAGAGAGAGAGAGAGAGAGAGAGAGAGAGAGAGACTACATTGCTTAATGTTCTGGTTAGGTCACTGATGAAGAGAAATGGGGAAGTCCTTAACTGCCAGTTCTCTGAGAGAGAGGCACGGGGCGTCCTCTACTTGACTGCTACATTTGCCTCTCTTAAGGATGACCAGCCTCATCTGCCCTACTTGAAAGGGTATAAAGATGGCTATGTTATCCGAGGTTTCTAATTATATCAACGCAAAATAAGAGCATTAAACAACTGATGGAAATTGGATAAATTTAGATTTAGAATAGAGCTGGATAAATACTGGCTGATAAATAAGGTTATAGATTTTGGGAACAGGTGTCTAAGTAACTAACAGTGGTGGAGTTGTATATAAAAGTGACCTCATGTGAGCTATTAGACCTTCTCTAAATTTTCTCTATTCTTACGTACTTGTATATGGAATTTTGCTTAGAAGAATAGTTTGCACTGAAAAGTTATCAGGGGCAATTAATATGAACTTCAGGTAAGAAAAATATTAATATTTCAGTGCGATATATTTTAACAGCTGGGACAAGATTCATTGCAATTTAGGCATGAATGCTAGGGATGGAGTTTTTTTTTTCCTTTGGGGTTGAAGAATTGACAAATGTCTGGATGGAATTGTTTTAAATATTTGTTTGAGTTTAAATTACTAGAAAACATTGATCTGAGTGTGAACTGTAATGGGGTATAACTGATAATATGTAAACCCAATTTGGATAATAGAGGGAACAAATTTTGCTATTATGGAGAAAACATTAGAGATAGTTTAATTATTATCTATTTATGATTAGCAACAAATTGAAATACACACATAAACATAACAGTGCCTTAAAAATATGCTGTCACCATTAAAATTAAAATGAACGAGTTAAGAACAGTTTTTTGCAAATAATTAATATGTTATTGCAATCACAGAAACAAGGTAAATGAAGCATCACTGCAACTAATTGTGGGATTTCAAACCAAGAATCAGTAACACTCACAGACCTATAAGAGCTACATGAGATAGGGTTGGGTAGCGTTATTAGATATTATTTATTCATGTAGAATTTATCAGATTAATAAAACAGACCAATTAATAAAACAACCAAACAATGCAAATTTGTTATCGCTTAGTTATCGTTCATAGATGTTTGATAAGATAATTCATCCCTTTTACAGCATTATATATATATATATATATATATATATATATATATTTATATATATATATATATATATATATATATATATATATATATATATATATATATATATATATATATATTATACCTCAATAGATCACATCATGTTCCACATTATAATCCACATCGAGAGTCACATATGTGCCCCATGGAGAGTCATATATGTGCCACATCGAGCTACATATGTGCCACATGGTATGTTTTTCTGTGACAGGGAGTGAGAGCGGAATGGTGCCAGTGAAGCCTTGTCAGCATCGACAGTGGTGACAGCACACTGTCAGCAGTGATGTTGCGAATGTTGACAGATATATATATGTGTCAAGCTCTCCTCTCTACCAATTACGCCTCTTTGTTTATGATACTGGCCTCTAGTTGCCGCCACACTGATGTATATTCATACCTACAGCGTGAATATATATGAACCTCTTGATGTTACCTATATGTACACACACACACCTGACTTATACCCCTCCACCTGCTATATGATTTCAGGTGTTCCACAAGCCTCTCTATTTACGTTTTGGATTGGTCGAAAACGTTCCTTTGATGGGAATATGTGTTGCATTGGTATGTGCTGAAAATATTGATTGGTGTTGAGTGGTTTGGACTTTGGACCATAAATACTCACATGTGTTTCAATTCCACTTGTGTTGCTAGACTCGGACATCAAAGCCTTTGTGCTCGGCATTTTAGGCCATACGTGCGAAATCACATCGCTAAATTGACTTGCGACAGGAATACATGGAGTCGTGTATGCTATGTATGAGCACTGTTAAATATGCTAATTTGTTTTTGGGTGAATTGTAGGTATGGATTCATACACACGTGTGGATGAGGCACGTTCAGTGTTAGATTTGATCATACTGAAAACTCTGAGCTGGAAAAAATATACACACAAATATATATATATATATATATATATATATATATATATATATATATATATATATATATATATATATAAATATATATATATATATATATATATATATATATGTCGTACCTAGTAGCCAGAACTCACTTCTCAGCCTACTATTCAAGGCCCGATTTGCCTAATAAGCCAAGTTTTCCTGAATTAATATATTTACTATAATTTTTTTCTTATGAAATGATAAAGCAACCCTTTTCTCTATGTATGAGGTCAATTTTTTTTTATTGGAGTTAAAATTAACGTAGATATATGACCGAACCTAACCAACCCTACCTAACCTAACCTAACCTATATTTATAGGTAAGGTTAGGTTAGGTAGCCAAAAAAAGCTAGGTTAGGTTAGGTTAGGTAGGTTAGGTAGACGAAAAAACATTAATTCATGAAAACTTGGCTTATTAGGCAAATCGGGCCTTGAATAGTAGGCTGAGAAGTGCGTTCTGGCTATTAGGTACGACATATATATATATATATATATATATATATATATATATATATATATATATATATATATATATATATATATATATATAGAAAGGTAGGTATACCCCATTTTATTTTGTGTGTTTATTGGAGAGTTAACTTTCATCTTGGACTATGATCATGAATATAGTATATCTACTTGTCTGCTGGTTGGTCAGTAATCTTATGTGGTGGTGTTAGTAGCCCTCTCAATATTGACAGGCCTTATGATCCCTACATTAAGCAAATCACAAAATCAACGCAGCATATATAACCCCATCACATGTGATCTCAGTGTAGATGCAAAATGATGCAGATGAAACATTGAGAAGATATAATGTTTCATCTGTATCGTTGATACCACATAGCTCCAAGCTAAAAATAAAGGTGTTATCAGAATGCTGGAAAATGTCTATTGTGATGCAAATGTTCCAAACAGCAAATGACAAGAAACAATGAATTTGAGACCAGTATCATTAACTAACATCGCTTGCAATTTACTGCAGACTGACGCAAAAGTCCTGAAACCCTTAGATCAGGTTAATTTCCTCGCAATACATTATTTATTTTTTATTTTTTTTTTGCGAAACGAAAATTGCACTTGACAAATTATTTTCAGTTTGACGACATGATGGCCAAAAAAATCAGAGAAGGGAGAGAGTTGCGTAAATTGCATCCTAATTGTCAGTAGTCATTAGACTATCGGACGAATAACGTCAGCAGCTGTTGTGCAATTAGCCAATGTGGGGGTCAGCATTCAGGAAGTTAGACAAACAACCCTGGCTAGCTCTATAAGCAACCAATTTCAGATCTATTCTTGACTCTGTTGCCAGGCCACTCCTACAGTGCAAGAAACATGAGGAACACTTCACCACACACGGGAGGACACCAGAGCCTCATCAAATTCTAAGGGAATTTTGACAAAATAGATAAAAAAAACTTTCAAAGTGAGAAGAGTAAGAGAAGATGTATAACATTTTCAAGGGAATTGATAGAGGGAGAGGAGGGAGGGAATTTTCAGGGTAAAGCATCAAGCCATTACGACTATATAGTACTTGGAAGGGATTAGGATAAGGATTTGGGATGGGACGGGAGGAAAGGAATGGTGCCAAACCACCTGGACGGTCGGGGATTGAACGCCGACCTGCATGAAGCGAGACCGTCGCTCTACCGTCCAGCTCAAGTGGTTGGGTAGGGAATTGATAGAGTGGATGAAGACATTATTTAACACGGGTAGTTCACGATCACGGGGACACAGGTAGAAACTAAGTACCCAAATGAGCCACAGAGACATTAGAAAGAATTTTCAGTGTCAGAGTAGTTAACAGTTGAAATGTATTAGGCAGTGATGTGGTAGAAGCAGACTCCATACACAGCTTCAAATGTAAATATGACAGAGCCCAGTAGGCTCAGGAATCTGTACACCAGTTGATTGACGGTTGAGAGGCGGAACCAAAGAGCCAAATTTCATTCCCCAAAAGCATAATTAGGTGAGTATTATTAAGTGAGTGCACACAAGTATTCTTTGTAAAGTTATTACACTAAACAAAAGAAGTCTGATCGATAATTTATAACATAAAAATCTTGCTTCCAAGCATCAATATATATTAGTAAAGGAAAATCTTGCTTGACCAACTTATAAATATTCTATGACGAACAGGAAAGAGAGGGCTGGGGTAGACTGCATTTTCCTGGATAGGCAGAAAGCCTTCGACACTGTTCGTGACAAGCGAAATGTACTACAGTGAGTAAAGGAGTACCAAACAAGAAGGAGGAATGTAAAAAGCTATCAGAATGGGGAGAAATATGGAGTGGAGTCCATCATGGGTTGGTACTAAGGCCTACCCTCTTCCTAATATACGTAGACGATCTATGAGAAGGAGTAAGCTCATTCTTATCCATGTTTGCAAACGATGCTCAGCTGAAGGGGCGAATCAGAGCTGAGAATGATTGGAAAACATTACAAGATGGCCTAGAACATCTCTAGAGACATATTAGCATATTGTGTATATTTAGGCACTGGTTAGGTTAAGTTAGGTGTTTAGGTTCTGTTGGTGATTATTTGTGTTTATAGTACGTGGGTGAAGCATTTACAGCGTTGTGATTCGTTTAAAAGTCGTCAGTGAAGCACTCATTTCGAAAGTGTTCGGAGGTCATCAGTTGGGAGTCGTGTATAAAGCATTTTCATTCATAAACAGGGGATGTGGTGGGTGCACACACACACACACACACACACACACACACACACACACACACACACGCGCGCGCACACACACACACACACACACACACACACACACACACACACACACACACACACACACACACACACACACACACACACACACACACATTTCTCCAACAACACCATAATTTAAAAATCTGCAGTGCTACCCCTGACTGCGGTTGACTCATACATACATTACACAAGAGGGACTTAGTGCTGAGCTTAAGTATAATCCGGGTATTATACATAACAATACCTTGCTAGAGTAAACCTGCTTTACAGAAACCTTGGCCATGATGTCGTTGATAACAGCTGAGTTCAGCGGCGTTCAGAGCACCTGTCTGTAGATAATTAGTGAGTTTGTTGCACCTGTCTCGTGTGCAACCGGTCCTCAGGTATTGTTCGAGGCCAGACGCTAAGGGCTAGCCTCACCACACACTGTACAATGATACATGGGTGGTGTGGGAGCGTCATAGGCCAGTCATATATGACACCTGTCGGACCCAGTGTCACCTTTGACCAAGTATTTGTATGTATTGAGATTTTCTGTGATTTTTCATTAAGTCTGGAATTGGAGATTGGCTTTCCGCAGACTTCTTATTGGTTTTCAGGTGTCGATGATATTTTCTGAGAACAGAGAGATATGGGGAGACTGAGAGGGAGAGAAGGAGGAGGAGAGTGGATACGATAGAGATAGAGGGGAATATTGATGGAGAGATGAAGATAGGGGGAAGAGATGTACAAAAGGGAAGGAAGAGACATACTGTCCCGGGCACCGCCGGATACCACTTTCAATATGTTCTAAATAAACATCTCCACCCGCAGGTATGAACTGTAAGCAAAGTAATTACGTTTCGAGCCGTCCTCGACCCTTGTAAAGTCGAACTGAGACGTGTTTCAATGTGTGCACAGCACTTTATTATCTTATGTCTCACAGTCTCAAACTTTATTAAGACCGTGAACGGAAATTTCATACCCGCGTCACTACATTTTTTTGAGCTTATTGAAACGTACATCACTTCCCAGCCAGCATCCCACGGTGAGAAGATACGGAAGCTGTAGGATTGGAAGGACCACGCGAATCACCAAGCATCCCATGGACACATATAGACATGAAAGCATCCCAATCCGGTATATATTATTGTGATACGTGTACATGTTCTACTACATATGCAAGAATTCTCCTTGTGAACTCATTGGCCAGTGATGCCACTATCACATCTCACCCATGGATACCTGGAATTGTATGACCAATAGTACCTTCATAGATACCAAGACATAGGGTAAGATAACATAATTATCTTAAAAAGAGTAGAGTTGGCCCCCCTATTCAAGAGTAGAGTTGCCCCCCTATCCAAGAGTAGAGTTGGCATCAGGTCAATTAATTTGAACCATTAGATATGACTTACAATCTCGGGAATCGTTTCCTGATCATATTATTGCAAGGAAGTAGGGATCAGCTTTGCATCCTCTGCAATTCACAGTATTTTCATTAAATTCTTCGATGAGTACCAACGTCAAAACAAAATTGTTATTCATCTGATAACCAGTATCGGCCGGAAATAATGTGAAAATGTTAATTATTTAATAATGAGAAAACTCATCATTGTCACTGCAAGCCTGCATACAAGTCACAGTGGGTTTTTGCTCATTTGCAACAACGCTGTAGTTACGGTGAGTTTACTGACCCGGCCTATATATATTACCCCCTCAAGGTATACAGTAGTTTACAGGTTTACTAAAATCACTGTTGTCTCTCCTCAGGTAAATGGTTCGAGGCTAGGGTGAGGCGCCAGGTCACCCTGGATGGTCAGCTGTAGCAGCAGCTGTGAGGGGAAGTTTCTCCTGCAGGTGAGACAGGAAGGAAAATATCCCTTTGCAGGTGTGTAATTGACGAAACTGCTCCCTTTGCAGGTGTGTAATTAATGAAACTGCTCCCTTTGCAGGTGTGTAATTGATGAAACTGCTCCTTTTGCAGGTGTGTAATTGATGAAACTGCTCCCTTTGCAGGTGTTTAATTGATGAAACTGCTCCATTTGCAGGTGTGTAATTGATGAAACTGCTCCCTTTGCAGGTGTTTAATTGATGAAACTGCTTTCTTTGCAGCTGTGCAATTGATGAAACTGCTCCCTTTGCAGGTGTGCAATTGATGAAACTGCTCCCTTTGCAGAAGTGTAATTGATGAAACTGCTCCCTTTGCAGGTGTGTAAGTGAAAATGACTTCTGCATGTATGTCAGGAGGGAAAAATGCTCTCTACAGCTGTGTAATTCAGGAATTACACAGACAACAATAAAAATTAAGCATGTGCATCTGGAAGGAAAATAACATTTTCCCGGTGTAATGCTGGACATCATCTTAACGGTTCTTGGGCCCCAAATTGGTACTCAACTGTTCAGTCAATTTACAGTCAACCCTTCATGGTACAGTGTGCGGTCCTTAGACACTTAATAGACAGTCCTTAGACAGCCGTTAGACACTTAACTGTCCTTTGACAGCCGTTAGACACTTAACTGTCCTTAGATAGCCGTTAGACACTTAACTGTCCTTAGACAGCCCTTAGACACTTAACTGTCCTTAGACAGCCGTTAGACACTTAACTGTCCTTAGACAGCCGTTAGACACTTAACTGTCCTTAGACAGCCGTTAGACACTTAACTGTCCTTAGATAGCCGTTAGACACTTAGAAGTCCTTAGACAGCCCTTAGACACTTAACTGTCCTTAGACAGACGTTAGACACTTAGAAGTCCTTAGACAGCCCTTAGACACTTAACTGTCCTTAGACAGCCGTTAGACACTTAACTGTCCTTAGACAGCCGTTAGACACTTAGAAGTCCTTAGACAGCCCTTAGACACTTAACTGTCCTTAGACAGCCGTTAGACACTTAACTGTCCTTAGACAGCCCTTAGACACTTAACGGACAGTCCTTAGACAGTCCTTAGACACTTAACTGACCCTTCTTAGACAGACTTTAGACACTTAACGGACAGTCCTTAGACAGTCCTTAGACACTTAACTGTCCTTAGACAGCCCTTAGACACTTAACGGACAGTCCTTAGACAGTCCTTAGACACTTAACTGACCCTTCTTAGACAGACTTTAGACACTTAACGGACAGTCCTTAGGCAGTCCTTAGACACTTAACTGACCCTTCTTAGACAGACTTTAGACACTTAACGGACAGTCCTTAGACAGCCCTTAGACACCTAACAGACAGTCCTTAGACAGCCCTTAGACACCTAACAGACAGTCCTTAGACAGCCCTTAGACACTTAACGGACAGTCCTTAGACAGCCCTTAGACACCTAACAGACAGTCCTTACACAGCCCTTTGACACTTAAACTCAAAATCAAAAGCCCCTTTTTTTCATAAATGTCTCTAAGTTATTCAGTGATTTCAGTTTATTCAGTGATTTCAGTTTATTCAGTTTACACCAATTTTTTTTTACATTTATTTTGTGTAGGTTGTTTACCAAATAGCTCTCCACCACGGTCGGTTTGTTGGTCGGGTGGAGGTGAGACCTCCCAATATAAAGGGATTTTGACCAGACCACACACTAGAAATTGAAGGGACGACGACGTTTCGGTCCGTCCTGGACCATTCTCAAGTCGATTGTGAGAATGGTCCAGGACGGACCGAAACGTCGTCGTCCCTTCAATTTCTAGTGTGTGGTCTGGTCAACATACTTCAGCCACGTTATTGTGACTCATCGCCTGCATAAAGGGATTTGGCTGCAATCAGCTGTGACCTTTCAATTGGTATTACTGGCTATATAATGGTATCAGGTGTTGACATGTTCAAGCTCAATACTCATTATCTGAATCCGATTATTAGTTAGCTGGGATCACTTACAGCTAGATTGTGGATATTACCGATTGTTCTGGCGTTTATAGTGACCTTACTGAAACTACCTGGCGATTGTAACTTATTTTTTTGTTATACTTTTAGCATGATTTTCTCGAAATTTTGACGGGAGTTATATTTTTTACGAAATTCTACGAATTATATTATAACATTCTCACACTTTTAACGTAACTACATCTAAAATTGAATTTAAGAATAGTTTTCTAATAATTTTATCATAACTGCTCATAATTTTATCATAACTTCCTCATAGTTTTTAACATAACTTTCTCATTATCTTAATTGATATTGTTCTAACCAAAATCTGGCATTGTTCCAGTCACAATCACGACCGCTTATATTGTTCCAAACAATCACGACGACTGACATTGTACCAACCAAACACCATCATAGCTTCGGTACTTACAACTTTGAATTAAACTACAACTAAAATTGAGAGCTTCTCAATTCACAACCGCACCCACATAAGCTCTATCCAAAACCATCAGCACTAACCACAACCACACTACACAACCACACAACACAACCACACTACACAAGCTCTAACCAAATCCACAACCACATAACCTCTTACCACAACCACAACCTTATTAGTTCTTACGAAACCCACAGTCACATAAGTTATAACCACAACTACAACCACATACAATCTAACCAAAACCACCAGCACATAAACTCTAACCACAACTACTAAGCTCTATAACTACAACTACATAAGCCCTAACCACAATTACAACCCCCATAAGGTCTAACCACAACCCCTAGCACAAGGACACGAGAATATCCAGATACATAACCACATCTACAGGTACAACCCCACCAAACTCCTATCTACAACCTCATTAATGACCACACCATCAGCCACAACTACACCAAACAACCACAACCCCTCAGCAACCACGACAACAACCCCAACCCAAGTCACAACTAACCCTTAAGTCACAACCATACCAACAACCACAGCCACTAACGACCCGGCCAAGGGAGAGGTAACGAGGTTCACTCTAATGGTGCACTAACGAGGCGTTTGACCTCTGACCCCCCGACTTGTTCTTGTGGTGGTCAGAGACGGAAGTAACTGGTAGTTAAGAAAGGCAGAAGCTTGTAGTTAAGAAAGGGAGCAGCATCTTGAGTGCCACAGATGGCAACACTTTGTTTGAGGGACTCCCTTATGGAGTTTTCTCTCTCTCTCCATCACCACTTCTCCATCTCTACCCTCCTTTCTCCATCCCTCTTCCCTCCACCCTCTGTAGCCCCCTCCAGGGAGTGCCTCCCTCTTGGTTCCATCACATTATTGTGGCTTCACCATTGTCCTGGTTCTTCCGATCTTGCAAGTTCTTTGTCGTCTTTTCTTCAGCTGTGCCTCTTCTATTGGGTCTGTTTCCCCCTGTTGTGCTCCCTCCTGTGTTGTAGCTTCACCCCCTATTGTACCATCTCTCACCTCCCCCTATGTTGTCTCTCCTCCCCTGCAGTAATAACCCTGGAAACACAAACCGAAACTGTCTCTATTTTCCGCTTGTTACAACTTGAAATAAAGTTGTTACATCTTGGCTTAACCTGTTTATGACGTATTAGAACGTTGTTACAACTTGCTATATTGGTTGTTATAACTGGTTAGGAGGTGTTAAAACTTGCTCGAACGTTGCACCAACGTCGTAGTTTCGGTGTGTGTTTGGTGGGAATAATAGTCTCCTCCCTTTTTGTTACGTGTCTGTGCTGTGCCTTTTCTTTCTTTTGCGTCTGTTGCCCTATTATGTCTCCTTGCAATACTTCCTAAATCTTTATATGTGTCTATTGTATTGTTATTCTTCTCTGTTGCATCATCAAGTCTCGTCCTTCTTGCCTTGTTTTCTTTTGTTGCGTCTTCGCTTCTTCCTCTGTTGGAAGTGCACTTGTATCTATTTTTTCTCACAGCTGTGTCTCTGGAGCTGTTTTACTATCTTCACTATGGCAACTCCGAGTCTTTTGTGTCGTCTCCTCTGTTGTCGTTTGAGACACGACGTCTTGCTGGGGGCCCCTCCAGCAAGCACTCGTGTCGATGGTACGAAGAATTTGTACACGACTGACAGAATGTCGAATGTATGCACTTTCCTGTCACGTGAGTTATTACCTGTCACAGGAACGTGCGTAACATGGTCGAGAGACACTTTTTTATTTTGGTCACTCTTACTTCAGCAGCTAGTCATTGTCTGTTGGTTTGGTGTAAGGGCTATTGATCTTTAGGGCGTTATCATTATTACCTTTCCAGTAGTTACTGACCAGTCAGCAATTGCACTTTAGCCCGGGTCATAGTCCACCATTAAATAAACTCTCAGTTTATATAGACTGAGACGTGGTGTATATACAAATCACTGTGTAATTATATACATTTACCTGTTGTGGATTCTGGAGAGCAAGGTGTGGATTATTTGTGATATAATGCATTCTTCATGCCAGACATCATCCGGCTCTCGTGTTGTCCGGCTCGTGCTAATCAACGTTTGTGGTGGAGGCTGCATTGCAAAGGGAATCCTGCATAAAATGAAACTGGCTATATGTAACTAGTCTCCTAACACAGCCACAGGAACACATTGTGATTTTATGAAAAAAACATCGACGACGCAGAAAAATTTTTGATAGACATTGTGGCTGATGATACGTGAGAGATTTTTGGTTGATTTACATAGGTGAGTACAGGAACAGACGACTGCTGACTCCTGTTAGCAGGCTGAGAGCTTTCTCATCCCATTAGCTCATGGCTGAGAGCTTTCTCATCCCTTACTCACTAGTTTTCCCCTGGAATATGACCCCTCCATTCGTTTAAGAACCAGGTACCCAATCACAATCAGATACCCAATCACAATCAGATACCCAATCACAATCAGGTACCCAATCACAATCAGATACCCAATCACAATCAGATACCCAATCTCAGTGGCCGCTCCTTGGCCACCGAAAACATTAATAATGTGACCACACGCCAGGTTAGGAATGTACATTCACGGGCGTGCAAAGCGATGGATTAAGATAGCAGAAAACCCCTTTTCCCATAGCTGCCTAAACTGGTAATCTTAAATAACGTGTAAGTGGCCACACCATCGACCTGTCGAGCGTAACAGTGGGATAATACTGTGTACGTTTAGGGGGTAGTCCTAAGCGGCATGGGTTCGAATCCTGGCTGGGGTCACTTAGGAGTTCTTAGTGATCTATAATTCGTGCGTTCATGCAACCTTTGTCCATTAATAGCTTATTAAAGTGGTTATAATTATGGAAGGGATTATTATAGGAGTATAATAGGGAGAGTAATAGGGGGTGATAGAAATAATATTGCATATATTGTACTCCCCTATTTTTCTGGTAAATAGTGTGCAGCTGTATCACCCTACTATTTTGTAATCCTTACTTTGATGCACCCCCCCCCCCTCGCTGTTATAATCCCAGCTCTTTTGTACCCCCTCTTTTGTAGAATCCTCAACTCTGCAGCACATACCCCTGCTATTTTTCAACCTAGCTTTGTTGCAACCCTCCGGCTCTTTTGCAATCTGCCTCTATTGCAACCCATTCTCTTCTGTAACTGTACCTCTCGGTTTTCTTCCCTCATGTGTTTCTTTGTCTGGCTAATTGGGCTCTTATTTTCCCGCTCTTGCCTGTACTGGACCCTCAAGTGGGCGTGTGATCTTGGCCCCGCCTCGTCCAAGACTTAACAAGCCTCTCTCTCACCTCTCCTTCTATTAACCTGCTTCATTCCTGTTCCTCAAGCTGCTGTTTTTCCTCCCGTGTGTGTGTACTCGCCTAGTTGTACTCGCCTAGTTGTGTCTGCAGGATCGAGCATTGACTCTTGGATCCCGCCTTTCGAGCATCGGTTGTTTACAGCAATGACTCTTGTCCCATTTCCCTATCATACCTGGTTTTAAAATTATGAATAGTATTTGCTTCCACAACCTGTTCCTGAAGTGCATTCCATTTCCCCACTACTCTCACGCTAAAAGAAAACTTCCTAACATCTCTGTGACTCATCTGAGTTTCAAGCTTCCATCCATGTCCTCTCGTTCTGTTACTATTCCGTGTGAACATTTCGTCTATGTCCACTCTGTCAATCCCTCTGAGTATCTTATACGTTCCTATAATGTCCCCCCTCTCCCTTCTTCTTTCTAGTGTCGTAAGGCACAGTTCCCTCAGGCGCTCCTCATACCCCATCCCTCGTAGCTCTGGGACGAGTCTCGTTGCAAACCTCTGAACCTTTTCCAGTTTCATTATATGCTTCAGATGGGGACTCCATGATGAGGCGGCATACTCTAAGACTGGCCTCACGTAGGCAGTGTAAAGCGCCCTAAATGCCTCCTTTCTTAGGTTTCTGAATGATGTTCTAACTTTTGCCAGTGTAGAGTACGCTGCTGTCGTTATCCTATTAATATGTGCCTCAGGAGATAGATTAGGTGTTACGTCCATCCCCAGGTCTCTTTCACGCGTCGTTACAGGTAGGCTGTTCCCCTTCATTGTGTACTGTCCCTTTGGTCTCCTATGTGTGTGTGTGTGTGTGTGTGTCTGTGTGTGTGTGTGTGTGTGTATGTGTATGTGTGTGTGTGTGTGTGTGTGTGTGTGTGTGTGTGTGTGTGTGTGTGTGTGTGTGTGTGTGTGTGTGTGTGTGTAATTACCTAAGTAATTACCTAAGTGTAGTTACAGGATGAGAGCTACGCTCGTGGTGTCCCGTCTTCCCAGCACTCTTTGTCATATAACTATAAGAAAAAACCAATTAAAAGTACAATATATGTATATATATATATATATATATATATATATATATATATATATATATATATATATATATATATATATATATATACAAGACGCCTTAATCCACTTGACCATCCACTTGATCCACTTAACTAGAGCATCCACTTAATCCACTTGACTTAATCCACTTGACTTAATCCACTATGTGTGTGTGTGTGTCTGTGTCTCTGTGTCTCTGTGTGTGTGTGTGGCAGTGAGGTCTTTTGTACGGGATAATAAGGGTGTTATCCTGTATGGCATTACATTGTTATCCTTTATGACACGACATTGTTATCCTGTATGACACGAAAATGATATCATGTATGGCGCAGTTATTCTCCCCTTTGCACTACACAGTGTACTGTAAACACTCCCACACCTTCCTTCCTTTTCCCTTCCTAACTATAACCACAAATTGTCTGTTGATATCTTGTGCTAACGATGGGGTTTAAGCTCTAGGTAACGATCCTGCTCCACCCTAACCCCCCCAAACCCACAGCTTAACCATATATGTGTCTTTGGAATTGTTCTTGTACATGTTTCTTGTTTTTAGGTCCTTGTTTTCAATTATTTGGTTCATGTGGCTAGGGTGAGTATATATATGAAGTGTTTTACACATATATGTGGGTGTTTTAGTTAGTGGTTTGTTTGATATATGTGGTGTATATGATGTATGTGGCGTGTATTAGTATATGTGGCGTGTTTTCATATATGTGGCGTGGCAAGTCTTAGTATGTGGCTATATATATATGTCATGTTTTGATCAGCCTGTCCTCAGGGGAGGTACCCTAGAGGTAATTACTTCCAAATCACTACCTTATTTATGATATTATCTACTCTCTACCTGTGGTTAGATTAGGTTAAGGACGGGTTAGGTTAGGCTTTATTACATTTTAGTTACGTTAATACGATATATTATTCCCAAAGATGTGAAATAAGAAATTCGAAACCTGTTTACACTTTCATACACAAACATAAATTCTTCAGACCATTTCAAAGAAAACGAGCTAAGCATAGACCTTTTTATTATTTTAAATCAACGCTTTTTAATACAAAAAAGTTATAACTTGAGAATATTCTTTGTTTAGGACCAAAGTTGACTTGCCAGTTTACATATATATTATTATTGAACCATGTCTCATGGTAACTTCGCTTCTCTGAGGATGGGGCTCATTTTTGAACATGTGGTGTAGCACATGCCTTAGTATGTGACATTTTGTATTTAGTACATGTGGTGTGTTGTATTTAATATATGTGGCAAGCAGTGCTTTAGTATGCACAGTATGCTGTGTGTTTATTCACATTTTGTGTTTTTATTATTTTCAGCATACTGTATGAGCGGCATGCTGTGTTTCAATATATGCAGCGTACGTGCCATGCTATTCGTACGCTTAATAACACGCTGCATATTAAATTCGTACGCTGCATAAAACTTCGTACGTTCGAAGTGTTATGCAGCGTCATATGTTTAGTACATGAACCGTAGACAATGTTTGTTTAAGTTTTCACACGCACTTATTAAAACATTATGTAGCATAATATGTTTTAATAAGCGGAGCACGCTTTGTGCTAGCGATTGTGGCCCTGTGTGTGTGTAATCGTCGGCACGGGAGGTGTCTACGCAAACTACGCTCAACTCTACACAAAGTTGTGGAGTTTTTTTATGTAAAGTTTCAAAGCGAAAGCCTTTTTCTCCTAAACAAAGTTGGGAGGTAATATTTTAAACATGCTTGTCGACCTGGCTTTTTTTTTTTTAGAGGGGCCTTTTACTCCTGTTTGTGGAGGCGTTTGTCAGGGATTACAATGTCCCTGAAGTCGAGATCGAATCGCCTTTGACAGAGAGACAAGGATTCTCTCCATACACTGAAGTTGTATTTTTAGAGACGCGAGGGGACCCAGCTGAGGGCCCCTTGACCCTAGGGAGAGTAGTTAGTCTCATACCTCCGTGGCCCAATTTATTTAGCAAAATTAGGATACGGCAATTAGAGGCAGAATTAGTAGATCTAAGACTGTTAGCTGCAGTGCAATAAATAGAGATGAGAGAGCTCTCATAAGCTCTCTCATCTCTAAGATGAGGATCTTTCGTGAGGATGAGAGAGCCTTTATATATGTTTTTTTTACAAGCTATGGTTAATTCTGAGATTACTGGATAAATCGACTGCGATGAGAACGCTTCTGCCACAAACAGTGACCTGCTTGAGCAACACAACTGTCAAAGGCTAAGTAGTGTTGCTTAATACAACACAATACATATGTATATGTGTTACTATTTCTGACGTTCGTAAATGCTAGATACACACTACCAAACTGTTGTGGAAGCTCGACGTATCCTACACATGCCAGTGACTGGAGGTAGAAAAGCTTCAATACGTAGAAGTACAGGATTCAAATCGTGAGCAGGAGGAAGCCAAGAACATTCTTAAAATTGATAAAGTTAAAGTGAATTGCACGAGAGGGAACTTAAATACAAGACTGAGCTCTCAAAGATGTGAGAAGAATAGTTGGAAAAAGAGCATTGGAGACTTACCTTACAGCCGCTACGAGTCAGTGGAATATCTTTTGACTCTGAGGAGAATTCAAAATTACTCGAAGACTCTGTTGGATGTGGCAGTGATGTGAGGCTTCCAGAGGCTGGATGTAGCAGTGATGTGGAGCTTCCAGAGGCTGGATGTGGCAGTGATGTGGAGCTTCCAGAGGCTGGATGTGGCAGTGATGTGGAGCTTCCAGAGGCTGGATGTGGCAGTGATGTGAGGCTTCCAGAGGGTTGGTATGACAGTGATGTGAGGCTTCCAGAGGGTTGATGTGGCAGTGATGTGAGGCTTCCAGAGGCTGGATGTGGCAGTGATGTGGGGCTTCAAGAGGCTGGATGTAGCAGTGATGTGAGGCTTCTAGAGGGTTGATGTGGCAGTGATGTGAGGCTTCCAGAGGCTGGATGTGGCAGTGATGTGGGGCTTCCAGAGGCTGGATGTAGCAGTGATGTGGAGCTTCCAGAGGCTGGATGGGGCAGTGATGTGAGGCTTCCAGAGGCTGGATGGGGCAGTGATGTGAGGCTTCCAGAGGGTTGATGTGGCAGTGATGTGAAGCTTCCAGAGGCTGGATGGGGCAGTGATGTGAGGCTTCCAGAGGGTTGATGTGGCAGTGATGTGGGGCTTCCAGAGGCTGGATGGGGCAGTGATGTGAGGCTTCCAGAGGGTTGATGTGGCAGTGATGTGGGGCTTCCAGAGGGTTGATGTGGCAGTGATGTGGGGCTTCCAGAGGGTTGATGTGGCAGTGATGTGGGGCTTCCAGAGGTTGGATGGGGCAGTGATGTGGGGCTTCCAGAGGCTGGATGGGGCAGTGATGTGAGGCTTCCAGAGGGTTGATGTGGCAGTGATGTGGGGCTTCCAGAGGGTTGATGTGGCAGTGATGTGGGGCTTCCAGAGGCTGGATGTAGCAGTGATGTGGAGCTTCCAGTAGTTAACGTGACTACAACACGCAGTCTTTGAAACATGACAAAGGATAAAAAAAATAATCCACGAGAAGTTTGTAATTAACGAGAATTTACCGAATTAATATTAGCAAAAGTTTGCCTTAAGTTGTATAATAATTCAACAAGTTTATTATTCAGTAATGGCAATATGCATTAAAATTTATGTGTATTTTTTTTTAGATTTGTTGCTAATGCATTTCGTTGTGTTGTCGGTTATTGAGAGAAAAAGGACAGTTTCGATTACCAGGTAGAATATAGATGCGTTTGGGCAGGTTTTCTAGCATCTGATGCTTCTGTTCATCTTGAAGTGGATTGGTACCCCGGAGTTTGGCAACTATTGCATGTTGCGTTATGTGTAGCAACAATGTGTACATTGCACACCAGAAGTCTCGACTGAAAGTGTTGATGTCATTGGGGTACAGAACAGAATCCCTTTAAGCCCTTCAGTTGATGAGGATTGATGCAAAAAGTAGTTATTTTGTTTTTGTTTACACAGGTGGGTACAGGAGCAGACGAGTTCTGACTCCTGTCAGCATGGTGAGAGCTTTCCCTTCCCATAGCTCACGGTAAGCCTTACCCTACATGTTTTACACAGGTGGGTACAGGAGCAGACGACTGCTGACTCCAGTTAGCAGGCTGAGAGCTTTCCCTTCCCATAACTCACGGTAAGCCTTACCCTACATGTTTTACACAGGTGGGTACAGGAGCAGACGACTGCTGACTCCAGTTAGCAGGCTGAGAGCTTTCCCTTCCCATAGCTCATGGTAAGCCTTACCTTACTAGTTTTACACAGGTGAGTACAGGAGCAGACGACTGCTGACTCCTGTTAGCAGGCTGAGAGCTTTCCCTTCCCATAACTCACGGTAAGCCTTACCCTACATGTTTTACACAGGTGGGTACAGGAGCAGACGACTGCTGACTCCAGTTAGCAGGCTGAGAGCTTTCCCTTCCCATAGCTCATGGTAAGCCTTACCTTACTAGTTTTACACAGGTGAGTACAGGAGCAGACGACTGCTGACTCCAGTTAGCTGGCTGAGAGCTCTCCCTTCCCATAGCTCATGGTAAGCCTTACCCTACTAGTTTTACACAGGTGGGTACAGGAGCAGACGACTGTTGACTCCTGTTAGCAGGCTGAGAACTTTCCCTTCCCATAACTCACGGTAAGCCTCATCCTACTAGCTTTCCCTGGAACACGACCCGCCAATCGGTTAACAACCAGGTACCCAATTGTTGCTGGGTGACCAGAAGTGAAGAGTTAAGGACTGATCCCGAGTCAATCCTTTCTGGCCAGACCTAGAACCCAAACCAAATAATTCACGAGACGAGTATTTTACCACAGGGACGTCTAAAGCGACGGAGACGAGTTTATCAGACAGAAAGCTGTTTATATATTTACAGAGAGATGGAGACACAACAGCTACTATCTGTTTAAAGGAAAAACAAATCGTGTGGAACTTAGTTTCAACAGCTGTTAATGTGTTCGAACGTGAAACGTCAAGTCGATGTAATGCTCAAACGATCATCTGCTAGCGATAAGTAAAGAGAAAAGTGGGAAAGATGAATGAGAATCTTTTTATCTTAATCCCCGACTTCCAAGGCACTGTTTCTTCACTTTGACCTCATATCCCAGTACCTTGTCCTCATATCTCAGTACCTTGTCCTCATATCTCAGTACCTTGTCCTCATATCCCAGCACCTTGTCCTCATATCCCAGCACCTTGTTCTCATAACCCAGCATTTTGTCCTCATAACCCAGCACCTTGTCCTCATATCCCAGCACCTTGTCCTCATATCTCAGTACCTTGTCCTCATATCCCAGCACCTTGTTCTCATAACCCAGCATTTTGTCCTCATAACCCAGCACCTTGTCCTCATATCCCAGCACCTTGTCCTCATATCTCAGTACCTTGTCCTCATATCCCAGCCTCCTGTCCTCATATCCCAGCACCTTGTTCTCATAACCCAGCATTTTGTCCTCATAACCCAGCACCTTGTCCTCATATCCCAGCACCTTGTCCTCATATCCCAGCACCTTGTCCTCATATCCCAGCACCTTGTCCTCATATCCCAGCCTCCTGTCCTCATATCCCAGCACCTTGTTCTCATAACCCAGCATTTTGTCCTCATAACCCAGCACCTTGTCCTCATATCCCAG
>NC_091169.1:21798367-21803367 GCF_040958095.1 Procambarus clarkii
CCCGATATATCTGGCTCGTTTTCTCGCTCGAGCACTTACTCATAATTCAATAAAGCGTCCCCATCACTTGTTTCGTCGGAACAACTGCTACAGCACATGGAAGGCCCTTAGGACTGGCCTTACCCTCTTAGTCACTGTACTTTGTAAACAGGTAGTTTGTCTAAGATAAGGGGGAACTCTTAATTAACATTCATTTTCAGTTTGCTGTGTACAAGGGCGAAACGTTATTATATAAATACACTAGAATTATTATTGACACTAGGTTACAAGGACTTAGAATATCAGCTGTGCACTTGATCACTGCAAGATTCGTCTTAAATTATCACAAATTCTAAAACGTCTTTCGAAACATCAATAACTCTAAATCTGGCCCATGGATACAACTCTTAAGTCAAAATGGATATTAAAAATTCGCGATACAATGAGCTCCATTTAGTAATCATCATTATACTTTTCCACAGATGAGTCAAGATGACATAATATAATGCAAGAATAGGCATACATAAATAAAACTAGTAACTAAGCTCTTGGTTAACACGATCTCTTCTGTCAAACCTTGTCAACCCCTTGACTGTCAAGATCTGCCATCCCCTTGACTGTCAAGGTCTGTTAGCGAGCAGGAAGTAATTACGTCTAGTGTCAACAATACAAGAAATTACTATTTTTCAATCCTCTTCTAATTACACCAAATTCCATTGTAACTATAAAATAAAGTGGTAAGTACTATTATCGGAATAAATGCAAATATTCACTCCTAGGTAAATATATTAATAGATGTTTATAATGTTTTATACCCATGATATAATGTTTTTTATACCCATGATATAATGTTTTTATACCCATGATATAATGTTTACACACACACACACACACACACACACACACATACAAAGCCTTCCATAGAACCCAGTAGGCTCCTGAATCTGTACACCAGTTGATTGACAGTTGAGAGGCGGGACCAAAGAGCCAGAGCTCAACCCCTAGCAAGCACAACTAGGGGAATACAAACTGAGAGGTATGAATCACGAGGGAAAAGAGAAGTGGTTGTGATCAACTGAACAGAACTGCTCGTATGGGATTTAATCCATGTCAGAAATAATCCAGGGCTGTTACACCTGGATTAATCCATAGCAGTCAGGAGCTGCTGGGATTGTTACATATGTATTGATTTTCAAAGTGTTTGCAACCGAAGGTTAAACAGCTGTTATCTCACTAACCGAACTGGTAAACCGGTTTGAACGTTCTTATTCGGATAACGAAAGATTCTTTTTACACCAGTGTTCGGTCAGATGCTCTCTTTCTCTCTCTCTCTCTCTCTCTCTCTCTCTCTCTCTCTCTCTCTCTCTCTCTCTCTCTCTCTCTCTCTCTCTCTCTCTCTCTCTCTCTCTCTCTCTCTCTAAGTGTCTAGCCTCCAACCTCAGACAGACAGAAGCACAGACAGTAAGCCAACAGAAAAGCACACAGACATACACAAAGAGCCAGGCCTGGAGTGCTGGGCGACCCGGGCACCGCCGGCTATCCTATCGAGTGTAATATAAGTGACCGATCTCGCAGATATTGTTCCTACAAGCTACGAGGTGTTATTTTTCTTGAGCTAAGTAATAGTTGACAGCAAACAGCTCTGGCTAACAAGTTATCCTCGACAGGAACTTGTGATGTTGGAGGATTATGACTCGCGTTAAATATTGCTCGGGCAAGGTGTTGTGGTGAGGATTGTGCAAGGTGTTGTAAGAGAGTGTTGCTTGTATAAGCTGTTGTAGGTGATTGTTGCTTGTACAGTCAACTCCATGTCTGTAATCCTCCTCTCTCCGTGTCTGTAATCCTCCCCCCGTGTGTATATAATCCTCCCACCGTGTCTGTAATCATCCCCCGTCTCTGTAATCCTTCCTCCGTGCCTGTAATACTCCTCCCCGTCTCTGTAATCCTTCCTCCGTGCCTGTAATCCTCCTCCCTTGTACCTGTAATCCCTCCTCCATGGCTGTAATCCTCCTCACACTTCACTATTAACCCCCTGCTGGTACATGTCCCAGCTCACGCTGACAAAATGTATGAAAGCCGCGGAACTTTCGCGGACACGGCGACACGACACGACGACACGGAACACAATGCAGGAGCTGGAATACCATGCAAACACGGGTACAAGTTGCTGATGTCATAATGTTTTAACTCCACAAACTTTGTGTTTGTTGGGAAGCTGTGGCTCGATACTTAGTTCAAGAGGTGTTTTATTTTCTGTTTGTCTGAGCCTTTTTCTCCTGTAGTTTTCTGTTTGTCTGAGCCTTTTTCTCCTGTAGTTTTCTGTTTGTCTGAACCTTTTTCTCCTGATGTTTTATTCTCAGAGTTTCATACTGGTCTAGGTTTTCACAGTCAGGGATCCCCCGGTTCGACTCCCGAGGCATGACAGATGTGATTGGGCACGCTTCTTTTTCTGTCTTGTACCTCAGCTGACCTTGCAGCAATTGGGTGTTTGAGAGTTGGGTAACTGTTGTGTGTGTTGCATCCTGAGGTGGTCATTAGTTCCAGGCTTCCTGTCCCTAACAACGGGAACCATATACACACAAACTTGCCCCTGAATGATGAGGTTAACGAGTGACAAACTTCTCGCAATATAACACAGAGAAAAAAGTGAATGCATTTTATTGACACAAAATATGATTTCATTTCACACATATTTGCAATTGGAAAATTTTAATAAGCCTGTAAGTTAAAATTTCAGTTCATATTCATTTGCTTCTGCCCTGTAAGTAGACAATGAGGCAGATCTCCCCTCTGATTATTTTGTTTCGACAAAAAGATTTTTTTGTCGATCCCTACAGATGGGGGATTGACAAAAGAAAATCCCTTGTATGGGGAGCATTCACCGCTCGGAGGTTAATAAAGTCTGAGGTATAGTTGCGGTAGTAGTCAAAGCTGTTGCTTCTTTATCCAGAATGGTGCTATCCTAATTGGATTGCTTATTGATTATTGATAAAGCTGGCCCAGGTGCTGGGAATGAAACAGTCTCCCAGTTTATGGTACATTCTTCAAAGCTTGGATCATAGCTCTCAAGTTTGGATCATAGCTCTCAAGTTTGGATCATAGCTCTCAAGCTTGGATCATAGCTCTCAAGTTTGGATCATAGCTCTCAAGCTTGGATCATAGCTCTCAAGTTTGGATCATAGCTCTCAAGCTTGGATCATAGCTCTCAAGTTTGGATCATAGCTCTCAAGCTTGGATCATAGCTCTCAAGTTTGGATCATAGCTCTCAAGCTTGGATCATAGCTCTCAAGACTGGATCATAGCTCTCAAGCTTGGATCATAGCTCTCAAGACTGGATCATAGCTCTCAAGCTTGGATCATAGCTCTCAAGCTTGGATCATAGCTCTCAAGTTTGGATCATAGCTCTCAAGCTTGGATCATAGCTCTCAAGCTTGGATCATAGCTCCCAAGCTTGGATCATAGCTCTCAAGCTTGGATCATAGCTCTCAAGCTTGGATCATAGCTCTCAAGCTTGGATCATAGCTCCCAAGCTTGGATCATAGCTCTCAAGCTTGGATCATAGCTCTCAAGCTTGGATCATAGCTCCCTGTCGAGTCACCGAAGATAAACGGATAAATTTAGTTGAACAGTTAAAAGTAATGCTGAGGTAAAGAGAGGAAGAATAAAAATAGCAATCTGACTGTCTTGTTAAACACTAAAGCCACCGACTTTTGACTGTAAAAGTGGCTTGTTATCACTGCGATTCAGAGAGCGGATGGTCTTCAGCAGGATATCATCTTCAGGCTTAGGGATGGCTTGGGATAGGGGACACACTGCAACAGTTGGTTATCCCGGGATGGAATAGGCACCTAGTTAGCAGGTCGAATTCATCGTCCGCATTAGTATTGTCAGGCCTTTCTTCCATTTTCTTCGGGTAAGTGATTTTATTTCAAATGATGTTCGGGGAGGCTTTTACGTTTGGGGAGGGGGGGTGAGGCCGAGGTTACATCCTTTGTTCTATAATATAAAATTAAGTCAATTAGAAGGAAGGAGGAGAGATAGCTATAGGCTCAGTGGTAGTATTACTCAACCAGTATGTGCCTATATCATGTAATTAATATACAATGTTTTAATTATATCTTAAATCCTTGCTATGATGTACACCTGTAATGATGATCCAAGTATAAATTAAATAAAAATTGCTATGAAAATTTCATATCATTGTAGCTAGTTTTCATTTGGTCTGTCCTACATTGCCTAGCTTTTTTCTGCTAGTCAGTGGTTATGGGATGTTTTACTGATCAATAAATAAAATTGCCCCAAAAAGCATTCAACATTATGCCAAATTTTTAATTTCTCATCTATTGCATATCTGTTAGAGGTGAAATATGTAAGTTTCCCCATGACGGGGCTCGATTTCTGTTCCCTTTCCTTGCATGAATTTAGATGGGTAGCTTTGCTTTTTCTTCTATCTAATATACTTCTTTAAGCATTTTATCTATATTTCTTATAATATGTTTCCGTGCCCTATAACCTCCTCCTTCTTCTTCTTCTGGGGCTAATAAGTCTCTGTCTTCATCCTTAATGATATAACTATATGACTCTTCAGTCTCTCTCCAATTCTTTATGACTGTCACCTGGGCGTGCATCTTCCAGTCATTATCTGTTTCTGAGGAGTCTTATCACCCCGTCCCGTCCAACAGTCTGGTTGACCAGTCCTCCAGCAACGAGGAGGCCTGGTCGACGACCGGGCCGCGGGGGTTGCTGAGCCCCGAAATCATCTCAAGGTAAATTTTTTTTTGGACATCTCATCCAAAATTTCATTCTTGACCAGAATTGATTAGGAAATCGGATGTGGAATGGAGTTGTCAATAATTACTAATATTTATTAAAACATGTAATTTAGGCCTACCGCAGCCTATCGCCAGTCGGGACCCCAAACCATTTCCTCCTGTGGATTTGTGTGAGGCTAGCCATTAGCGTCTGCCCTCCAGCTTTACACTGATAATCTATCTTAATTTATATTTGTTGTACGAACCCAG